>NC_133205.1:29829081-29876581 GCF_958299795.1 Porites lutea
GCTTTCAAACCCATGTAATAATTGAGCGCCTCAATTGACGATTTTAACGGATTTTGGATATTAGCATTTATCTCTGAAATAAAAGGATATTTCACCGAAAAAAACATACAGTGATTTTAGTTATACCCTAGCCTATCTAACATTAAAATATGAAAGAAATCGAATTTTCCACCCTGGCCGCGGAATTTTGAATTTGTCTGATTTTTACAGGCAGTTGCCTGCGTGCAGACGTCTCCTATTTCCTTTGTTGCACGCGTGCAACAAAGGAAATAGGAGACGTCTGCACGCAGGCAATACAGACAGGCGCTCTTAACCACTTCCCTCTTAGGTCGCGAAGCAAGGATTGTTTGGATAGCAAAAACCCAAAACATTCCGAGACAGCTTTCCCAATTACCTTTACTCTATGTCACGTGTAGCCTCCGACTAGGCGCAGACCTTCTTTTGGCTTGTCGCGCACTCTTTCCAACATTTGGGAAAGTATGCATGACGATGCCCTAAGTAAACAGCCCCTTACAGCTTCCATTTCAAGACGGCATTCACGATTGGAGGAAATTTAAAAGTTCCCAATCGTCCGACCTGGCGATAATCAGAAGTTCCCACCATGGGCCAACTTTTCAATCCCTGCATGGCCTCCCCCCTCCAGATTAACATTGATGGGGTGCATAGTATTGATTCCATTGATGTTGGTATTAAGTGTTCTAATTCCAAATTTGCAGACTCATGTTACACCCCTTCAAAGAGTGAACGCATACTGAATATAACAGTCGCTACAACTGCTGAGGGCTGGAACATTACAACAAATGATCAGTTAGCCATTGAACTGGCCAAAAACCCAAGGGTGAAGGTGTATGGACTTGTACCCAGGAGTACCCAAGAACAGAGACGTAAGGCTAAGAAGTCAAATATTAAACTGGTAGATGCAAAAACGATGATTGGTAATTACACAGAAGAGGACCTCATTGCATACCCTCCTGACAGTCTTGATGTTGATGTCCTTATTATCCACTCTTATCCGTCTGACCTCGGGAAACAAGCCCAAGCTATCAAGGAAAAAAAGAATTGCAAATGGGTTCATGTTGTTCATACCATCAGTGAAGAAACGGGTGGGAAGCAAGCATCCAACCTAGGTAAAGCTGATTCAGAGAAGAAGCCTGAGCGTGAGGTGCAGTTGGATCTTTGTGTAGCAGCTGATATTGTGATTGCAATAGGCCCTAAGGTGGCTGATGATTGCAAAGCTGCTCTGCGTTACTGTGGAAAGCATAAAAATGTGATAACAATGACACCCGGAATCATTCATGATCTTGTTGGTGTTCAGGCCATGGGTAATAGCGGAGAAAAGTTTCGTGTCTTGATAAGTGCAACATATTCATCAAAATCAAAGTATTTTGAAGTTAAAGGCTGTGGTATTGCGGCCAAAGCAATCGAATCATTGAGGGACTCAACATACCATCTTATATTTGTTGTTTTACCCGATGAGGATACTAAATATCTGGAAAACCAACTTAAGGAGTTGATTAGTTTAAATAACGTCACTATCAGTCCTGTCTTCAGGAGTACTGAAGAATGGAGAAAGCAGCTTTGCCAAGTTGATCTTGTCATCTTGCCTTCAGCAGAGGGTTTTGGAACAAGTTGTGTCCGTGCCATTTCTGTGGGTGTTCCTGTTCTCAGCAGTGCAAACAGTGGATTTGGTATGGCATTAAAGAAGTTGCGATCAGGAAAAATGCATGTATTGGATTCAGAAGACCCCCAGGTATGGGCCAAAGAGATCAGTAAAATCAGGGCCAAGAAACCAACACAACTGGCTGATGAGGCAAAGCAGCTTCGGGAAGAGTACATGGGAAAATATTGCTGGAAAGACCAATGTGATAAACTTGTAGACAAAATGGTGGAGATTGTCCCAAGCAAAGAAGGTATGTGATTTGGGTTATGTCACTCAGTCACTCCAGCTTCATGCCTGATTTCAAAAATGGCACTTAACAGCTCATTTTTTGCAGACTGCTAATAGTCCTTAAGGACTGTTTGGAGGGTGAGCATACCTGTACTTTCCCTGAATAAGTATTTAGGCTTGAAAGACACCATTAGCTCCCTCAAGTCACTCTGCCCACCTCCTCAACCAACTTAAGAAAACAAGCTCTCCTTTGTCCTTACTTTGTCAAAAGTTAGGCGATCACAGGGACAGCTTTTTTCTTTGCTCACTTTTGTATTAAGGTTTAATACAATTTCTTTTTTATTGTTTGGATCCACCCCAGTTATCTCTGTCTCTGTGTACTTTCAGAGTCCTTTTAAAATCTGCATTATTTTCATACATAATTATGTTGTAGTTAAAAGTTTGAATCAGGTAATTTTTTTTAACCGACTGAAACCTTTATACCATTTTTTCATTTATTTTTTTCTCCTCTGCTCATCCTTTACACATAAAAAGGAGGAATTTAGACTGCACCGTCCTAGGCTTAAACTCACCAGCATCTGAGACATCATCCTTTACGTTCTTGGTGTCCACTAGACCACACATGTTGTTTTAAATTGTAGAATTATCCCTATGTCACCCACACTTACCCAAACTCGAATGTCTACAACATTATTTGAAAATTCTTTTTTTAACCCGTTTAATTAAGTCCCAGGAGTGACGAATAGTAATTTTGTCTTGACAAAATCCTACGTCATGGTACAAGAAAAGTTTGTTCGAATTAACAATGTTATGATCACCAAAGGGAAAAATCCTTTATCTGTCATCAATTATTAATACTATTAATAATTCTTAAGGAAATGTATAGAGATTAGTAGGAATTTGTATGTGGATGTTGGAGAAGAAAGGACTAATTTTACCCGTTTAATTTTGCACTTTATATGGGTCAATTAATGCAGGTTTCACTATGTTATTTGTAAGTAAGTGATCTGGGGAAACAGAAATTGGAGGAAAGAAGGGAATTAACACAAACTTAACACTCTCCTTTAATGTAGCAGGTGTGTTTATAAATACCTCCACCCACCTTTTATACGTTTGATTATTGATGCATAGTATAAAAATGATCAGTTCATTCCTTTTATTAACAAAGAGAGCCAAAAAGTGGGAGTTGAGCATACAGAGAAGACTACACCAGCAGTGACGTGCACTGAGAGAAGAATGCAGCAAACAGAAATCGAGAAGTTAAGGGAGCAAGAACATGACACTGTAGATGATGTAACTCAAAGTGTTCAAGAGCTGGATCTGGGAGATAAGAATCAAGACAGTAGAATGGGGCAGGAGAATGAGGAATGTGTTGGATCTGAGGTGGACAGACTGCACATGCCACAACGAGAGGAAGGTGTTGGCGTTACAAAGACTAGCGTAAAAGAGACTTGCGTTACAGATCAGAAATCTGATTCTTTGGCCCAAAAGAACATTGCACATGATGCATTCGATGGAGGTGTTAGTCCGCAAACGACGACGTCGAGATTGTCAACCAATGTCGAAAACATTCCTTTAGTTCTTCATAGAAAGATCTGCTTGATTTTGAACGGATTAAAGGACGTTTCCTTCAATTATTTTCGAATGCTCGGAAAGCTGATGAAAATTGATCAAGATCGTATATGGTCTTCGGCACAGGCGCAAAACCCGACGCATGAAATTCTAACGTTGTGGTACCAAGGAACACCAAAACCAACCGTGGGGAAGCTTATTGAAATATTAAAGCATAAGGACCTACAGAGCCTACAGAGGATGGACGTTGTGGAGATCCTGGAGAACTGGGTTGAAAATGGAGATTCAAAATAACTGTAACAAAAATTGAGTGATGAAGCATTGGGAAGTACTCTATCAATTGAAATCTATAAAGAAACGTAATGCCACGTGACTGTACTGTACGTGTATGTCTGGTCATTTTTTATTGCATTGTGTGCATTTTACTCAGAGTGGAACTCCCCCTGTCACGGAAGATTTTACAAATGTAAAAGAAACAAGAACTTGATCATTTTCAAGGTAGAAAATTGGGAGTATCCAGGACTAATTTCCAAAGAGTAAAAGAATGATCATTTTCGGCACGTCATCAAATACCCAGAAATATTTAAGTGAATGATTGTTTTGATTACGATAATGTCAATGATTGTGAACGATGGAGGTATAAATAGAAATAACGATCAGTAGTAATGGTCATTTTAAAAACGTTAATTTATCATGTTAAATGCAAATTTCAAATAATCTTACTCATGGGCAAAGAGTTTCAGGAAACGGAAAGCCAGTGTACATAGAAATGTACGTTACAGTGCGACTACTCGAACCAGGGCAGGAGAATCCCCTTTCGGGTAAAAAATGTTCTTAAAAGAGAAAAGTACTACAAAAGAACTTCGATGTAAACGAACCTCTCTGTAACGAAGTCCTCGGTATAACGAAAGATTTTCTTATCACCAGTAATAGTAAAATATATGAAAAAGGACCTCAATGAAGCCTCGTGAAAGCAAACCAATTTTCCAGTCCCTTGGCCCTTCTTTATATCCGAGGCTCCACTATACCTGATTGTGTTGTCTGATTATCTCAGAATAGTTCTTGTATTGTATTTTATTATTCCACTATTATGTCATTTTACCATATAAGGTCAAGAGAACAAGCAAAATACGAGGCCGTAATACACCGTAGTGTCCTGGTTTAACCGGTTTACAACAGGGCGAATACCGGCGGATGCAAAAGGAGCAACTGTGGCTGACAGAATCAGGATGTTTTGGATACTCTCATTAGAAAATAGAAGCCAAAATACCATTTTTCTTTTGCAGTAAAATAATTAACCTCTCATTCAATGGTTTGGCATATAATACGCGCGAACATTTTGCTAATTGTTAACGTCATTGTCACAGACAGAATCAGGATGTCTCTGAATACTCTTACCAAAAAATAGAAGCGAAGCCAATTGCCAGATAATTTTTTTTTTGTAGTGGAATAATAAACCTCTTATTCGATGGTTTAGCATATAATACGAGCGGACATTTTGCTCATTGCTCGTATTTCTCCCCGCCCTGCGGGGCTCGGAAAAATATTGCGCAACTCGCAAAATATCCGCACGTATTATATGCTAAACCATCGAATAAGGTGTATGTATTGTATTGTACTGTATTGTTTAATATACTTACTTTGCCATGTACGATAGTCTCGAAAACAATGGAATTTAGTAATTATAAAAGAAATTTAAAGATTTTATGTGATTCGACAGGATTTAGGTTTAGTCTAGAGTTTCTAAAAGTCCGTTTTGGTTAGCGCACGGGTTCATCACGCAAAACAAGGCTAGGTTTGGTCGTGTTGTATAGTACCAGTAACTAGACCTTCTGCACTGTTTTGACTTGGGGTCGAATTGTATATATTGCATCATTAATAGAATGATACAAAATAGCATTTTGGGCAGGTAAACATCAACTATTGTGTTTTAAACTTTAGATGACGGTGTTTTGTTCTTACGTGGTGATCGACCTAACACGTATTTCTAGTTAATTTTTATAAATTACTGCAAACGATCGTGAAGTTTCAAAAATTGTATCCATACGTCAAGCAGTGTTTTTAAAAATTCATTTAAATACCAAGCAAAAAATCCAGCGTCTTTGACTTTCTGAATTGAAGAAGTTATTCATCGTGGCTTGTAAAAAATGGGCTCTGTTTAACGTTTGTCTCACAGTACAGTCTCAACTACCATGTGGTAGTTAGTGATTAGCGCATTTCGAACCTCGCACATGGCTCAGTTTGCAAAGCCACAGATCCACCAACTACTGTATGAGTGTGGTTACAACCACATGGGACTGTACTAAGTTTTTGTAAAGAAAATGAACGCTACACCGATACTGTGCCTCTGAAAGTTCTGCTGAGTTCTCTGGTTTCAAGAAAAAAACGGACAAAAATATTGCTTTATTATACGGAGCCTCTGATTAATGGTATGGGTTCCTCTTTAGCATCAACAGTCGGCGTAGCCTTCGGTCTGTAGAGTTTTTCTGATAGAGACTGTATTGTATTTAACTTTTAATTCTTTTATATGTAATGCATTGTTAAACAATGTTTAATCCTGGAATAAGGCCAAGGCCAAACGCCGAACTTTTCATGCGACGAACCAAACTGGGTGAGTTAAATTTAAGATAAGTTCGACTTTTTTCTCAGATTAAGTTCTTCTGACTGAGTTTGGATCTCTCTCCTCCGCAGAGGCTCTCGCTGGGTATTCCAATAATAGAAATCAGTTACAATATATTAAATCAAAAATTAGCTAGCGCGCGGGGAACGATGGGAACAGGGAAAAAGCGGGAGCTAAGGCGCTTCATATCCTTCCCCTTCCCATCGTCCGCTGAGCACTTTCTTTTTCCCTCTCCCCTACGACACAAGGAGGCCTCTGCAGGGGTAAGATTGACAAACACGTTCTGATCCGTCCGCTTCAGACTAATAGACGATGTAAAGAGGCCGAGGATTATTCAGTTGAAAAGATATTTTAAAAGCTGTTCGTCGGGACAACGAAAACTGTTGGTACGACTGTAAATTTTTTGGCGCCGTATTTTTTTTCCTTCTCAACTTAGTTCTAAGCTTAGTATTCGACTTTGATCCAGGAGTTGAACTTGACTAAATTAAGGTCGAGCCAAATACTGTAGCAATTTGGTTTGTCTCATGAAAAGTTCGACGTTCGGCCTTAACCTAAGGTCGTGCTAGTGTTTGGATGTATTTCTTCTTAAATTATAGTTCAGACAATATTTTTATTAAAAATACCATCAAATCAATGACTGTCTGCTTCGTCAATGTAAAAGATTTTAACGGCTGTTTATGGTGCACCTCTAGTTTTTGGTGAGGAGGGTGTTTGCGCCATATCAAATCAACAGATGTCGGATAACACGGTGAGTTAATTTCCTTTCTATATTAAAATATCCCCGAGAGGTCCAAGAAGAAAATGCCAAACAAGCCAAGAAACTGGCAATTGCTGGTAACTGTTACATTTACTGATTCATGCAAGATTCATGTTAAAGGGAGTTATTTTTATCCTTTATTACATCCATTTTAAAATCACTCTTAATCCTTGCTCTCAGCAGTGGGCTATTCACGAATAGCAGTATTTTCCGATGTGCGTTTAGTTTAAATCGCATTATCATCTGCTCTAAATCGCGTCATGTCTGTACAGAATGAGATGTAAAAGCGTTTCCGGGTCCACTTTTAAACAAACCGGCAACAATCAATAAAGTATTGGTAATGACTGAAGTCCTGTGTTAGCACCATACACGGCACCCAACCCTGAACGTTTTTATTTCGGATAGAATCTTCGTGCCAACGCCAAAAAGAATCCGGAAAATCGGAAAATTTTGCTATAATCAGTTTTCTCAAGAATTTAGTTGAGGAGGTCTGTCTTGTAGAGAGTCAATTAAAAAAGTCAAGAAAAGCAGAGATCGACCAACTCTAGATGTTCTTTTTACTGTTAACCAGATTAGTTCTAAATGGCCAACATCTTGCATCCGCTATCTTCGATTTTTTTTTTGTTTAAAATTTTTTTTTTTTTTTATTTAAAATCGGGAAGGGCCAAGACTAGACCGAAATTGATCAAAAGTTACAGTTCGACTACAAGGGAAAACAAATTTTCTTTTCGTTCTTCTTTCGATTGAAAGCTCGCATTGCCGGACCCAGACCTTGAGATAGGGGGGGGGGGGGGGGCTCAGTTTGATCTACAAATAAGGGGGGCTCCCCGGGCCCCTCCCCTGGATCCGCTACTGAGGTGGATGTGATTTGTTCCATCCCCCACATCCTTCTTCATTTCCACAATATTCAAGTTATGACCACATTTGGAAGACGTCTGTGATATCCGGTAAAATAGCTTGAAAAGTATAAAACTATCCCCCGAAAGGGAGGTGAATAGATCTAGCGCTGTTCACCGACCCTGAGGGGGATAGTTGTTTTAGTATTTACCAAATCAGTTGGATAAAAATGAAAAGGGAACTTTTTGTAAATAAAAGACGTCACTTAGTTAGAGTTTGTTTACGTTCCAATTGACAGTGTTTCGGGGATCATTTTTCTGATCATTTTGTTGCAAATTCAGTGAGAAATTTTTCTTCTATCTGCCAGTAAACGCCGACAAGCCTGATTTTGTCTCTTTCTTGGTATTTGTTGCTGCAGCTGCTTCATTTACCGCTAAAATATTATCTTTCGAAACTGTTGGGAACTGGAGGGAAGCCATTTTGAGTTCCGTCCCAAAACAGCGAATATCCAAGGATATTCCGAGTTACGTGAGCCAATCAGAACGCACGAAAATCGCTATCCACTGATTTCGTGAATACTAACACAGCCTATCGCCAGAAAAAGGGACAAAAACCGAGAAGCCCTGGGGACGAGGTTGCATTAGCTTTGTTGTTTTGGCAGAGCTGGAGTAAATGTCGGAAAATTTCACACGTTTTGTGGAGAAGAAAAACCAAATACGAATTTTTGAAAGCGGTCAAATTTGCTGCCACTTTGGCACGCGGGCACGCCCTTCGCCGAGCATGAAGATTGGGATTGTTCCTCCGGTGTCCTTCAGTACTGAACTTCGTTGATGAATTGCAGGAAGGAAAAAATCTTGCAGGATAAAATCTTTTAAAAACCCATTAGTCCACGACCCAAAATTCAACAAAAATGCTAAATTTCATGCATTATTTAAAGTACTGAATACAAATAGCTACGGTGTGAGAGCACCAATATTCGGCTATCTCTGTAGAAATATTACATTCACCTTCTTTACAAGACTGGCTGGATTTGCCTAACTCGAGGCTAAGAGTCAAAGGGAAAATGTAAACTAACGTGAAAAAACCTGTTTCTTGAGAATTAGTGACGGTCTAGATAAATAAAATCAAAGGTTGTTCCAGAACAGTTCGAATCTCATCACGGTCACGGTACGATCTCTTTGGTCATTGTGTCAATTTCGGACTAGTTTTATAGGTATAGAAGTTGGCGCATTTCTAAATTCGGCGCGGTTGTAGCAGCAAAGGGACTTAAAAAGGGAAAAGATGAGTTCATGTGAACAAATTCCACTATATGTGAACCTAATTCTTATAGCCGAACAAGTTTTGCTCCGTAAAGGCGTATTTTCATGCTGTACGGAAGCCGAAGTGCCTAACTAGCCAAGAAGGAGAGCCATAGCAGACAAGGGACTGTTCTGATAACCTCTCCTTTTCAGAGTCTTACAACAAATCAGGATCACGAGTACTACCAAACAAGTACATCTGAACATAGTTAATAATAATTAGTCACCTTCATTAACTATGATCTGAAATATACCATTTTGACAGAAACTTAGGTAACTGTAAAATGAGAACTAACTTGACATACTGTGAAAACGTGTTGTAGTACAAAGTGCATATGGAAAATTCTTCGTAGCTGCTTTTGTCGTTAGTTTCTATTTACTTCGATGCGATTTGTGTCACGAGCGACCTAGTACCAATCGAGGCCCGTTAACTTTTGTCACTGTTGGTCGTCAATTCCAGCAGTTTAAATGATAACGTAATTTTGTCAATGCATAAAAGCAAACATCACCTCACAGTCTTTTTTTCCTTGTTGTTGAGTGGACAAATCGTTCAAGCAGCACCGATGTTGCCTAAGAAAGCATTTCACGTTATAAGGCCACTGAAAGTCCTATTGCATGAGACATCTAGGTGAAAGAAATTAAACCAGCAAAACAATTGTTTAAATCAGTTTTTGGCTAAAATCTGATGTTTCTACAGGTTCTGCTAACGTCCACCCTATTAACCTATTTTAGCGTCTCGGGAAGCAGATTTCAACACAAAGAGTTTACATTAACGGACCACGAAATACCGCTTCCAGAAGTCAGTGGAAATGTGCTAAATAAGTAGTCCTTAGCTAGAAAAGCGGGTAAGTGATATGATCTCAAGTGGCACTCTCTGCACTGTTCATCAACCTTGCCATTCAGAGAAATCACATTAAGACGACTAAATCACTTCTAACACTCTACTTTCAGCTCAACCAAGAGTCAGTTTATTTCAGTATTAAGACAACAAATGTTTTAAAATGTATCCTCTTTGTCAAAAAAGTAAATCACGAACCTAGTATACAGCATCTTTCTACCTTTAGCTTGCTTGGACACTCGATTCAAAGTACTTCTTGGAATATCGAAGATTTTCACGTTCACATGGCAAAATCCCTGAAAGTTACGCGGAGTATCTGTGATGTAATTACCCCACTTACACTCCCTCGATGCCGGCCGAAGCAGGTTCTTTGTGGAGGTTCTCTTAATGAGCGACCCCATACCGACCCGCTTTGTGTGCAACCACAAAATCAACCGCTGATTCTGCCGCTTGGCCATGAATAAAAACAAAAGAAGAATACAGAACAAGGCGCGCGCTATCCTTTGATCAGTTGAACCAGTAATTATCTAATTAATAAAAGCCAAAAGTCATCTTAGACCTTCTGCTCCGTGCTGTCTATCAATCCGCCTGATTTTCAAGCAAGTGAAGATGATACGTTATAAAGCGGAGTGTATCCAATTTTCTTGGAAATGTGGCAGAAGGTAGATCAATAGTGGCTTCCCACACCGACCCCATTCGGAGTATAAAGGCACGCCGCTATCTTATACCGACCCTGTCGGCAAAGCCTGCCTCATTCACTTGGCAGACAGGAGGTTTATTTGCAATGGAACATATAAACAAATCTTATCAATAGCTTGAATTTTAATCATTTTATCAAGTACAATAGACTGCTTAAGATTAGCTTCACAACTGGTCAATGTACTGAGCAAAATTCACCCTCAAACCCTTTAGTATACCCGCGACAAAACAAGTCCGCGCAATCCATAACATTGTTTCTTATTTGCTATATTAGGAAAGTACTTGATTAAATTTCAATCGCAAATAAACAAATTGTACTTATGAAGTTAGGTAAATATTTTTCTTAATCCCAGCTTGCCTTTGACAAATACTATCGTGTAATCAAGTAAAGCCAAACATCACAAAGTCGTTATTCCTTCACTTGATCGATAACTGGGCGAATAACACAGATAAATATGTCTTATTTTTTATTTAAAGTAACAACGGATTTCCTTTGAATGTACCGCCGCTTAGCGAATGGTCTTAAATAGCTTATTTAAATGATCTTAATCGGTTCTTATAGTCCGACACGGAAGTGGAGCAGCAATATTATATATTTTTTTCTGAGAAAAAGAAACCACAGAAATTTCAGTATAAACAAGAAAAACTCTGATATGCTGCCTGCAATATTATAAGCGCGCAATTTACACGGTGCGTTCCGAAAAAACCCTGCGATTATAAGAATTTCTTTATTTGCGGCTCGACTATTCTTCTATAAAACTTGTTTTTGCCGCTTTACGCCCCTGGCTATGGATAATTTCAAACAAATATAACAATAGCATCAAAAGACGGCTAGCGATAAAGGTTATCGCTTTCTTTGTGTTAAAAACGTTTCTTTTCCAAGCCTTGTTTGCTCGTTTACTAAAATTTTATTATGTACTAATATATAGTTGGTACTTTGCAGCGTTATCTGAATCTTTTGCTGGGACCTTTTAACCCTTTAAGTCCCAATGGTGACCAACATCAATTTTCTCCTGACCATATCCATAGATTGTCCAAAGATTAGGTTATGAGAATTAATAAATTGATCACCTAAGAGAAAATGTCTCGATCTTTTATCAAATTCTCTCAACCCATCTATGAAGGAAATGTATAGAGATCAGTTTGGAGAATTTGTATGTGGATACTGGGGCTTAAAGGGTTAAATATACCACCTTGGGCGGTATCTTTGTGCCGCACCATTTAAGTTTCTAAAGCATTTTACACCATTAAACTTGGAATCTTTCTCGAATTTTCTTGACTTTTGCCCTTAAAGGGTAGGTATGACCAAAGAAAGGACAAATCGTTTCAACTTCCGACCTCAAACAGTCATAAATTAATTTTCGAGGACCTGAACGTGAAAACAACTTAAACGTTCAGTCTACTTATAAGCTGTCAATCAGCTTTCCTAGTCGACTAATACCACAAGATTTTCAATATTTTTGAAAGTGACAAGCCTTACAGTCATTTCGTTCAGTTTCCATTTTAACGAGCCAAACGCACCAAATTTAACCTTGGTCACGTGACACTTTTTATCAATGATACGACAAAGTGAACTTTCTAAGAATGCTAAAACTTCCGAAAGAAATGTCATGCAGTTACCAATCGTTTACGGTACATAATCTAGAGCTGCGAGTCTTCTTTAGCGTTCGAATGTATTGGAAACAAAGTGTTGAATTAAGCTAAATAATAATCCTATAAGTAATGGTAACAGGACTGAGTGGAGTCCAAGTCGGTCTGTAATCATACGAGTGATTAACAAAATCGGACGACCGCGTAGCGGGAGTTCGATTTGTTTAATCACGAGTATGATTACAGACCGAATTAGACGACACGAAGTTCTGTTACCAATTAATCATAACTTAAACAAAATTTTTGAAAAAAGGCTCTTTTTTAAATCAAAACACAAGAAATTCCTTTTTTTTTTTTAGCTAGCAGTGAAAAAAAGAGCCATTTTAAAGCTATTTAAGGACGCGCGTGATGGCGCGTACTGTCCAATTACTCATAGACATGACGCGTACTGTCCTATTAAGGCTGAAATCAGGACAGTTGATAGCCAATCAGATTTGAGAATTTTGTTATAGTTATGATTAATAATGATTATCTTTATTAATTCACACAACAACACGTTATACGCTTGTTTATTTTTTGTTAATTGAATTCGTTATCAACATAAACATCGCAATTACAAGTCACCTTGAACTGCCATGGGATGTTTTTCAAAGTTTTTTCACTTTATTTCAAGTGACAAACGTAGAAGATAAAAGGTTTCAAAATCCAGGCACTGCTTGAATAAACGAATAAGATGCACTATCGCAAGGAAACAATGGACCATTGTTGTCTGATAACAGGTTCAACAATCTGAATAGTGATCAAATGTTTAAACGTTAAATACGTTTTTTGTTTCCTGTTGCATCATGTACCTATATAGCGTGAAAAAACAGCCGATATTTCGCCGCACTACCACCGGTTTCTCGTGAAATGATTTCTGAGGAACGACTGCAGAAATTCCATACTGATGACGCGTCACTAACGAGATCAGGTTAGTATTTCTGATTGGTTGAAAATTGCAGATCCACCAATCAGAAGCTTGTTCCTCAGACGTGATTTGGCAGGAAAATCGGTGGTGGTGTTGCACAACGTCGGATGTATCCTCAGGCTAGCAACTAGAAAGGCCATGTGCCTTATGTTTTTGATGGCGAAGACTAAGTAACAAAAATTTGATTTGCCAACTCAATTTAAAAAGTCTATTCACCACCAATTTACCATAACGCTTTCGAACATCAGTCAATTGTCAGAGCGAAAAATAACTATAACGTCAGGTATGGGACTCTTTTTAACGAATAAAAAAAGAAATTATACTTCTATGAATAACGTTTGGTCAACATTTCATGGATAAGTTGCAGAACTTAATATCAACAAGAAAAGCACAAAGGAGGTAACAGATTTGAGAGAAGAGATTGATGGAGACAAATTTGGGTACTTGCCACTTACATGGAAAAACCCGAAATTCCCGTTTGGAAAAACAAATGGTTCGCGCGATTACATTTGGGAAGCTTCAGAAAATATGAGCTGTTATTTAAGGCGATGCAATTTTTCTACTCTGTTTTAGTCAATTTTGCTGATATGAAAAAACATTTTCAGTGGGTCGTTCTCCCACCACGTCAAATTTTAAAATTTAATGTCTGTGCAGAAGATTTCCAACCGGGCGGTTTGTGTAAATGTAGACTTTCTCAAAGGCCTTCGCTTCTCATTTCCGGTTCCGGTAGTTGGCCCCCTCTCGCTCGCTTTTGCCGCAGAAAACATAAAAACTCTACCGCTTGCGCTTCGCGCTCGTGAAAAATTTGAGCTCGACTTGTAGGCAAGTCTAGTGTAAATGGTAAACACCCTTAAAATGACCCATAAGCCAAGAAACACGTTTCGGTATTAAGACTCCTTGATAGGCCTTTCCCGATTGCGCTGAGCACCTTTTGAGCACTTTTTTGAGTTTGGAGCACTATTTTGCATTTTGAGCACCCTTAAGCACTTTTTCGCACTTTGGGCAACATTTGAGCAATATTTCACATTTCGAGCAAATTTCGAGCAATATATGTCTTCTAAAACATTTTAAAGCAAAAACTTTGTGTCGCTCGAAACGAGAATCGTGTTCCAGGTCATAAATTTTAATAACTAATGATGTTGTCAAGAATAAAAGACCGTGGTCATGGAAAGGCACGTGGACTTATCCTTACTGAGCCTGAGAACAGAAGTTTCTGATTGGCTGATGTATCATGCGTGTGTCATCTCAAATTTCTAAATCATCTTTGCACTAGTACTGCTGAATTTATTTACAATTCGTAACCGGGAAATATTATTGACTATATTCTATCAACCTTTCGTAACAACCTGTCTAATAACACTACGCAAAATAGGTTGTTAATTACTTCCGTAAAAATTGACATATTTACGAAAAGCTTAGAGGTAACTGTTCACAACTTTTAGCACTTTTTGAGCACTATTTTGAGATTTTGAGCACTTTTTGAGCACTTTTTAGCCATTTTTGCCAGCACTTTTTTAGGATTTTACGAGCGCAATCGGGAAAGGCCTACTCCTTGAAGGAACAGCCCACTTTAATTTGTATGCACAACCCTGACTCGTCCCCAGTCGTCTCTCTCTATCTCTCCTTAGTGGTGCGAGGGGTGTGATGGGAAGGAGGAAAGCGAGGGAGAGAGACGTCGTCTTCCTACCTTTTCCCTTCCCATCACCCTCTGCCCCCGCCGCCCCACCGCGCGCGTTACGAGAAGACGACTGGGGACGAGTCAGTGCACAACCTTAAATGCAGGAAGAAACAGTTATAAAAATGAATGTTTATAGAGAAAGTTTGGACTAGCTTTTCAAAGTTCTTTGTGTTTGTTTTCATGAAGTCGATTATAAACGACTGTTTGTTATCCGCCTCAATTTTTGCTCCACGGCCAGAATTGTTTGCCCAATACACAATGTTAACGAAAAAATTGACCATCAATATAAAAGTATCACTAATAATAAAATCGTAGATAGTCAATACAAGAGAGGATAAAGGGGCTTCTTTATCCTCTCTTGGTTAATGACAATAACAAAAGTAATAATGCTAATGATGGTGACGATGATGACGACGATGACGATGAGGGAGATGTTTAACCAGGGGACTAAGACAGTAACAGATACATATGTCGGTAATTATGAAAAAATAGTTTCTACAGGTGTGACGGAACAAATTTGCTTACTATGCCTACAGTTCTCAGTCTTCCACAGTTCATGACTGCTGTTATAATAATATTTGAAAAGTGCTTTTGTCATAAATGTAAGAGTGCATTCATTTTCATTCATTTTACTTGAGATTTCATGAATAAAATACAATTCCTCGCCACGAAAAATAAACGCGCTAATACCTGACACTGAAAAGGAAAAGTTCTACAAAACGGTCCACCGCAAACACAACACATAATCTCTTAGCCTAGAGTAAGCTCCCTCGAACCGAATGGAATCTTTTTCTACTTTTTCAACACAGTACTTAAAATATGGTGATGGAAAGGAGCCTAACAGAATACTATTCAGCTAACAATGTATTCTCTTAGGCCTAGGCCAAACGTCGAACTTTTCATGAGACGAACCAAATTCTAATTTTTTCGACCTAAATTGAGTTAAGATCGCCGGTCTGCTGGGTGACACTTCGAACTTGGGACGCGTGGTAACAATCAACTGAATTAGACCAAAAAGCAATTTTAATAAATTTTCTCTCGAACTGGGCTAAATATACATTATCATGCAAACTTTTAATTTATTAGTTTAGTTCGTCGCATGTGGAGATCGACGTTTGGCCCTGAGACGATCCTCAGACGATCCCGTCATTCAGACGCTTTTATAACTGAGCCAGACGTCGAACTTTTCATAAACTTTACTCACTAAATTTGGATCGGCTCATGAAAAGTTCGACGTTTGGCCTGGGCCTTAGTCGTTATGGTCTGTGTGGTTTGTTGTCTATTTTAGTAAAAGGTGTTTTGAGCAATGTTTAGAAATATTGCTCAGTTGAAAAAAAAAAGGATTCGATACCCTCACACAGCGTTCAATAATTCTCCTTCTCTGACTTGCAAAAATTAAGATGTGAAAATAAACTTATCCCAAAATCAAACACTTGAAGAAACAGGCAGCTTTCCGATTTGTGAAAATAAACTGTTTCAGTCAAAATTTATGAAACTCTTTCAGAGTTGGTGAAGGCAATTTACCAGCGTAAGAAGACTGGAAAGGTGACAAGCCATCAAGCTCTTTGAAACGCTTCGACGAAGAGGAAGCGTGCGATACGTCAGCTTTTCAATATTCTTACGCTGGTAAATTGACTTGATTAAGTCAGCTAATAAAACCAGAACCTTTGTGTTTCACTTCCCCTGACATTGTTTTTTTTTTTAAAGTAATCCTTTTCCTTCAGAACTAACCAGCTTTACTACAGCACCTGAGAAACTTTGAACTTCAATTGCGGCATGATTAGTTCAGTCGGTAGAACGCTTGACTGTAAGCGGGGGGTCGCGGGTTCAATTCACCCCGGGCCGGACCAATACTCAGGGTCTTCAAATAACTGAGAAATAAAGGCACTGATTTTTCCCCTTCAAACAGCCAGACCTTTGTGTGACTCGGATGACCACCTAACATGGCGGTCCCGTCTCCAATAGGAGATATAAAAATAGTGTCCTAAATTCACTACTGGGTACTTTCGTGCTAAATGCAGTGACACTCAAATAAATTTTTTGGGGGGGGGGAATTATAGTCAGTGCTTCTCGTGACATCAAAACCTCACAAGCGCTGGTGTAGTCAGTAAAAGTTTATTAAAATAGTCGGCCATGATCACTCAAACGAAGGGTTTTGAAACCCCTCGCACAGGATGATGGGAAACTAAATAAAATCCTTTAGCAACTACAGTCTCAGTCAAAATTGTTGGGACACTTTGCTGTCTTCTTGCCCTCCCAATGTTGGTGTGCAAGGTTTGGTGAGTTAACTGCGATAAACAACATTGGGAGGACAAGGAGACGGGCCAAAAGTGAGAAACCAGTGTTGGGTGTAGGTGTCCCAGCTACTTTTGTCTGAAACTGTAGCTGCATCAGTCCATTCATTGTTATGAGGGTAAATTTTACTTTTGAGTCTGTGGAAAAAAACTTATGGTGAGACTATTCAAGTACGAAATCTTAGCTTTAATTTCATATGGTACTATATATTTTTCAATATTTTGCGAAATAGAATTTTTAAATATTCTTATATTTTAACCCTTGGTTCTTAATCTACGACACCATTATCAAAACAAAGAATTTAGGCAGTGCAGGTCAACAAACAACGGTAATTTTTCATTCGTTTGCTAGAATTGTAATAATCTGAGCAATGTTTTCATGATCGCGAAGTTTGGTTGAAGGCTTCATTAAACAGGTGCAGAAGAGGTGATTTATCATGAGAACCTGTCAATCAAATGACAAAGATTTCATTGCCAAATGTCCAAACTAAATTGCATCTATGGTGGTTACATATTGAAAAATAACCAAACTGCAAAATAAACTGACCAGCCAAGCAATGTTCTGGGTCACATTTGAACTGACTGTTGAAAGAATAAAAAATGAAATTTCCATGACGCGATTTTCATTCACCATCTGTTCAATGACATTTCTCCAAAGTAGAGGAGGGTTCTCTCTTCCTAAAAGAAACAACGAAACAGAAAAACAACAGAGACGGTTAAAAATAATTTGAGCGGAATACGAAACTTCTGATTCGAGATTATCTCCTCTTAAACTCGGAGAAACCCTACACGGACTTATTTGATGAAGTATTTCGGTTTTTCTTGTCAAACACTGTTGGGACTATTTTTTTTTTCTCCTTTAGGTGTCCTCTAGATGGAAAAACTATGAACTATGAAAGGGGATCCAATAAAGTACATCTTCTTTGTTTCTTTCATCTATCTTATCTGATGTCTTAATCTGAAATGATTCGAGCGAAACGGAACGCGTCCAACGGTGGTTCTTCTACTAACTGATGAATTTTTAATTGAAAACAAATTAAATAACCAAAACTAAAACCAGTAACAAGAATAGGCACAACATTCCAAGGGCATCCGATTTCTTTCAGATTTTCAGAGTTCTATTCCTGGTGCAGAGGAACACAATCCGCTTTCCTTATCCATACCTCGTGTACTCTCACGGCATTGAGGGGTGGAGAAGTTTGGCCGTGTGTTAATATGCGTAGAAAAAGCTGAATGGTTAACCTTTTTGCTTCTAAAATCAGCAAGAGGGAGATGTGAACAATTCTAACTTTTGAGTCAGTGGATGAAATCCTGAGGTGTGACCACTCAAATGAAACCTCTTCCAAGGCACTTTCATATGGTGTCAGTTGTTTTATGATATTTTTAAGAATTTGTCTTCAATTTTGGTACTGACCACTGCTGCAAGAATTGCAGGTTCCACTATATGACATAGTAGTGCTAAAAAAGATACGACACATAATAAAACCCCTAATATTGATCGTGAAATCCAGAAAAGCCTAAAAACAAAAAAATTCTTGCTCACTAATACTTTCTAATGATCACACAACTGGACAAATATATTGAAAAGAGAGTTTTTTTCTCAGCATTAATAGTCGTTAGTTAAGCGGAAATCGGTAGTTATAAAACTCAGGAAGTGACTGAAGAACGGTTTATTTTAATAAAGTCAACCAACATGCTTAGTTATCTCCATGTTAAATTAATTGTTGAATAGATTGAAGCTGCTGAAATTTAGCCAGTAACTGCAATTCAATATGGAAAATGCTGCTTTTTGTCTCACTTGCCTAGAAATTGTTAATCTTCGAAAGAAACGACTGATTGTCCAGCCAGTCCACACACGTCTCTCGTCTTACTAAGAATCAAAATCTAAAGCTCACATTGGCTAAGTCATCGTCATTTTGAAGGAATACAAATTTTCTCTATTTTACACCGAAAATGCACAAGAGAAATCTATTTTAATTCCTATTTTAACGATACACGGAAGGATAAGAACATGCAAATTGAAGAAATCTTCGGTTTTCACCGTGATTTTTAAAGAATACAAATTTTCTGTAATTTACAAAAAAAAGCACCGAAGAAATCTATTTTAATTCCTATTTTAATTGGATACATGGAAGCCTAAAGAACATGTAAATTGAAGAAATATTCCGTTTTCACCGCGATTTTGAAAGAATACAACTTTTCTGTAATTTACAAAGAAAAACCAAGAGAAATCTATTTTAACTCCTACTTTAACAATACAAGGAAGCCTAAAGAGAACATGCAAATGGCCGAAATATTCGCTTTTCACCTGCAAACACTTTTACGTAGAAACGTGTGACATTGCAATTCGCAACCTTCAATAAATATGGCCTGTTGTCTTCCAAAGGCAGCATCAACCTTGTCACTAGAATAACACCCTCAACATTGTAAATTATCTCTTCCATGTGCCTAGGTAAATAAGTAGGAAAGAAAAAATTCTTTCAAAGTTTTTCAAGACTTTGCCGGCGATACCCTACAGGGAAAGACTGAGTCAGTGCCTTGAAAGTGGTCTTAGTCAAACCAATTTTGAAAGACAGAAACTGCGGGTTCCAACTGTAGCTACTAAAATTAGCACCGTTTCCATTTTTCCCAATATTTCTCTTTAAAGATGAAATTTTTCGGGAACTTTCCTAATAATAATTCCGTTGCAAACAAGTCGAACTGAAAATGAAAAATACATAATTAATTCACGTTTCGGTGTGAAAAGAGAGGAACGTTTGGTGGTAAAAAAGCATTTTCTTTCAAAGCTTATCCAGTCAAAAGCTTGGACGATAATCATAAATTTCGCTAAAAAATGTGAATCAATCTTACAAGTTGAAAGGCATTTCAATAATAATTTCCCTACAACAAAGCTGTGGACGAGACAAATTTCAATGTTTTTCAATACAATGCGGGGCGCACCTTCTCTTTAACTGACAACCGAGTCTATTGACTCTAGCAGACGAAATCGAAGCGATAACAGCCAAAATTATAGACGATATTATTACTACTCATTATTCAAAAATTCAATCAAGTTTTTATCGCGGCCAAAAATTGCAAACAAAATTTAACACTGCTTTTATAGCAAAGGTCATTTTCACTATTCATGTCACTCTGCCAGTCTAACTTCCTGAAAAGAAGTGGACAGGCATCAAGGGAAAAAAACGGGTTTTTTTCTAGTCTATATAGCTTTTTGTACAAAGGTGAGAGTTAAAGTTATAAATAATACTACATTCACCAACAACACTTATTCAGTACAGTGAAAAGAAAATTGACTACGATGCGGTAGAAAATAAATCGAGAATGTTTGTCATTGTTTGTCAAAATGAAACCTCCTGTTTGATTCTGTTTTGTTATTGCTCACAGCCTCTAACCGCTATCTGAAAAATGTCGCGATGAAATGAAAACTACAAGGCAGTACGTCAAGAGTGAGCTACAGGACCTAAATTCTAACTTTTGAGGGCAAAATGTCACCAAATGAAAGCCATTTTATAGCTGTATCCGACTCCCGCGGTGTTGTTTAATGTGGGTTTATAAAGTGGTCTTTTTAGCTGGAATTTATACAGTATTTATAGATGAAACCATACAGCGTGACCATACAAATCGTGAAAATTACTTACACCAGGACCAAGCGTTCCTGTGGTACTATTTTTCTACACACAACAAGTTGTCTGACGTTAAACATCCATGAATAAAATCCTAAATACCATGACAATTCCTACCAGTGCACGCAAATGGAAATGTTTTACCTGTGACGCTGTTTATTTTTCCCTACAAGGCTCATATTTTCCTTTTCGTGCTTGAGAGAGTCACATTCGAGTGGATGTTCTCTCTCTATATGGACAAGTGAAATAATTTCAACGGTCAGTTATAACCATCAGTGAACCATGATGAACCTAGAAGCGTGGTATGCTTTGAAATCCTTAAGTAAGTAAACCAGCAAAATTTAAACGGTTTAGTAACATTAAACCCTGTTGCTCTTAACGTACTCTTGGTAAAAAAAGAAAGATTTCACTTCCTACGTACTTCCTAGAGAGTGAAATTAGAAGTACAGAACCTTAAAAATATCAGCTTAAAATACACTCCGACAGTTTCTTTGAGTCAAAACGGGAGACACTGCGGAGTCTAGTCTGACTTTTCACCGCGGTCTACACCGGATCAAAGGATTTTGTATTTTCTATTTTTTTAATATAGATAATAGTTCTTTCTTTCACCATTTTATTCAACCAAAAGAAACCCGGCACTGTTCAGCTGACTGTTGCCTAACATCCAAGTTTTTGAAAACCTAAAATATGGTACATGTTACAAACGGCAACTGCGCGAAGAGTTCGCCTCGGGTATGCACTTATTTTGGCCAACCTTTATTTCGACATGGCTCTAAATTTGCGTCGTTTTCTAAGTAAAGCGTTTCTAGACCGACCTTTATACATTTCACAAACTAGTAAAAGCACCGTTCTTTCAAAACATGTGACATTGATGTCTTCGAAAATCTTGCCATGTGTCTAACACGAGCCCAATAAAGCCAAGGTAATCTATAAAGTAAAAGGATTAAAATATTCTTAAATGTTTTGTTTAAATGAGCAAGAAGCTACTTGATGCTGCGAAAACTGGTTTTCGATAACAGTATTGTTCTTAAATGTTTTACTCTACTTTCTGTTTTTTGAGCGTATTCTATGTCATAGATTTATTCAGTTGAAATTCGATACGGAAAGACAAACAGAGTACCTTCTAAAACACTCATAACTTCGCAACGTTCAAGGTACGCTTTTCATTCGAGACACAGTCACTAAAAGCCACAGCAGCTTGCCCTAAATCAGGTAGGTTATACATAGATGAATTTGACATCACGTGAAGTCTTAATCACTTGCAATTTTAAGCTCTGAAACTTTTTCCTACTTAGTTTTACAGCTATTCAATTACATGAAATATCGACTGATGCGGTACAAGAAGCAGTCGTATAAACTCCTTGCGGTTCCGCAGTTACTGTACTTTTGTACATTGCAGTGTCAGGAGGGAAAAAACCAAAATGGCCGCTTCCCAAAACATTGAACAACCAAAATTTGCCATTCTGGAAAACATTCTATAAAGATACAGACCGAGGTTAAGAAAACGTATCACTTATAGATAATTTCGAAACGGGTTAAAACATAACTCTTTGGTTTAGTTTTTTATCTTGAGAATTCAGCGATAAAGAACGATTTGCGCCGTAGGATTCAGTTAAGATCCATGGTGACAGTAGACCTTCTTTCTGAAGTAGATCTTTCAAAACTTCGAATGAGAAAGACTGACAATAAATTCCTTGGTTTCCAAGATAAATCGAAGAAATGGTCGTTTTCAGTGAACTCAGCAATACACAGCATGTCATTCCTGGCTGGTAATTGGTATTCAACACTGAAATGATCGCAGACACTGTATAGTTCGCCAAATACTGCATGGGAGGGAAGATAACAAGCGTTTACCGCCTTCCAAATACCTCGAAGAGTGACTTTTGCACGTTTTTTGAGAGTGCGGCAATCAAAGGCTACCTACCTTCAAACTCTCCGCAGTCTTAGAAAGTGAATACGAACATTGTCCCGCACAAATGTCTCTTCAGTTCTAGACCTGAGAGCCTCGCCATGAATCGCAAAGTTCAACAATCAACGCTCTTTGCACACGAAACTAAAGCTACCCAGTTTTATTGCCAGCTTCTCAACTAAGTAATGTTTGCTTCGCTAATTTGAATAAGTCGAATGAATATTGGAACTGCACGTCACTCGCGGATGACATTGTAACCAAAGAACCTTTTTGAAAAGAAAGAGTCTACCAATGTTTGCGAATTGTCTTGCCTTGTTATCGACTGTTAACACGTAACGGTTAACCCCGCGTCAAATCTGTTTCCGCGAAAAAAACCCCGAGCAACCATGGATTAATATCGTCGCCTTGTACTTGTTACCCCAGCGTGTTTTATTGATTTTGTGATGGTGCAAAAAGGAAAGTAACGAAATCCATGGAAATTTCCATTTATTATCAGTGCAGTTTAGATTCAGTTTTGACGCCTTAACACCTTTTTTTCAAACACAACTGTTTGGGAGAGGAAATAGTTCAGGTGCTTTGAAACTTTGAAAGAAATTGTTAAATTCAGCTCATACTTAGGAAGAAAGAGGCGGGTGTATTTCATTCAAGAGAGAGAATTTCGACTCTGAAGCCATAGACGGCAAAGTCGGGCGTTTTTTTGTGGATAATAATTGCCTTCTTCTAGCCGCAAACGTGACAACATTTCAAACGTAGCATGATATGAAAAGGAATTAAAATGGAACATGTCAAAGAACTATTTGAGTTTGCTCTCCTAGTTTTTGACAAGTCATCCCACCAAACTACTTAACTATTAAAATATTCGTATAAGCGGCGTCGAAAGTAGTTCTTCCAGCAAACAAACTTTCCGGTGGCTTGTGAAAAGTGCATGGACGCTTCCTTGCAATTTATTTGATGTTTGCTTTTACGACTACCTGAGTTTAGAGAGCTAGAATAATTTAATCCATATAAAGAAGCAAGCTGTCACTTGTCCGTGTGATGATTATCCGGCAATTCAAACATCCGAAAGTTCTTTTCACACACCAAAAAATTTACATGAAATGTTTGCTTTATCGGTTTTCTTTGAGCTGTTGACAGGTTGACTGACTGTCATTCTCGCCCACACTCGACACATCCCGCCATGACAGAACGATCCTTGCGCTCGCCGCCAAATCTGACGTATTTACAGAGTCGAACGTGTGTCTTGGATGATAATTGCGAACTTACAACAGCAAACGGCCCTTACGACTAGCGGACAACTGAATCTTCAAAATATTTTGACTTTTAACGTTACTGGCATCTTAAAGCGATGGTTTCTTTTAAACCGATTACACAGACCGCGTACTTATGTTAACTCCGCCCTTTGATAGAGATCGAAACTTTGAACGATTTGCTTTACACCGCGACACTTCTAACAAAAATTTATCTCTTAAAACAGCATATACAATGCAGCGGTTTTTGTTTATAGTACGTGAGGTTTAACGGGCCAACTTCCCATTTTAATCACTTGATTTTTCTTTCAAAAATTCTGTACACCGGGCTTTCTGAAAGGTGATCATGATAAACATCTGTGTAAGGGTAAACGGAGTATAAATGCGGAGCACCTTACCAGTTGCCAGAATAAAGTTCAACTATATAGACCCTATAATCAAACTACCAGACTTGGCCTACGCAGATTACAAGCACTTCAGAGTTTTATTTGGGATAAATAACTGAGCTGAGCAGAGTGAGTGTAGCCTTTGTAGGGGACCTTGAAAATTTCGTCAATAAATTCACGTCAAAGTTTGACTTCCAAACGTTTGCACTGTAGTTACTGGGTCGCTTTTTCTACTGGCTGCTAAACAGGCACCACGTAGACTAATGAAATATACCCACCCGTAGATACGGCTTATTAACATACGACCGTTATGCAAGTTCGTCCAACGTTGGAGTTTCTGCTTGCTGTGAATTATTTACTAGACGGCCAATATACGAGAATTCAGGCTTGGCGAATACTTAATAAAAAGCAGCAGATATGTAACTAGAAACATACACTGATGCATGAAAAACCAACAAAGATGAAAGCAAATCACTAGAGTGATGAATATTCAAGCGTGTAGATATTGTCAGACTGACTTAGGACCCGCCTCATTGGCAGGATATGAATGGCTGAGCTTCAGGGAACTGGAAGCCTGGAAGCGAAGATCCGGTAACTCTATTGACTCAATAAGCTCGAGACTGAGAACTTTGTTCAGTACACGAATCTTTTAGCACTCAGGAAAATCTGGTCCGAATGCGAAACGGTGGCGTGAGCATGGCGTCTCCGCCTGTTTTAGGTAAGGAACCCTTTTGTTGTCATTTGTACACAAGAATGAAACTATTTCTTACATTAAGCGCTAATTTGTACACGATCAGAGTGGATATTGATATGTTTTCGTGAGTCTATCGTGACTAAAGGAACTCAGCAGACAACTGCCTCGGCGAGAAAACGGTTTGCCGTATTGTTTGAATAATTTGTGAGTAAGAGGTCATGTCGATGTTTGGGCTTATGCCCGTAAACTTTTACGTTTCCCTATTCGAATGAGCGGTTGCAATCCAAACAAAAAAGATTTGTTTTCCCCGGCTACGTTGGACCACCAGGATTCCCTACCGCTTTTACAGATTAAGGCTATGTTGGAAAAAGAAAATGCCTTATTATCGACGATGACAACTGCATCGACTCCAAGACAAATGTCCCCCTGAAGATGACAGAATGAGACATGGAATTGGCATTACACGCCAATTTAATAAGTCCAATTTGTCAGACTGATTTTAGAGCTGTTGATCGGTATATTTTACTACATTCAGGGGAGCCGTACCAAACGCGTATAATTACGAAAACATCGCCTTCTACTTACTCCTTTCCCTCTCTAAAACAAGTCAGTAATTAGTTTATGTCGTTAACCCGAAAATAAATGCGAATCTACCTCGATCGTGTTCATCAATTTAACTTTCTTGTGTAAGACTTGCCGGTGGTGTTCCGGTTACAATCGAAGCAAAACTTGGACGCGAAGATAACGCACAATAAGCTGCTGTCAGAAATAAATAAGCGTCATCTATAGTCCGAATTTCTACGTATTTTCTCTTCGGGGGAATCCGAGTTCTAGTACTGTTGTTTCACGAAGACCTTGCAGATGTCCCTAGTTCTCATCAGCCTCATTTACAAGTCATCCCAAGAATAGCTGTCAATTTGAAGAGAATTTTATTTCTCCTTGTTTGCTCTTGATCCTCCACGGGTGCAGCGTTCGATGGGGACAAAAACTAGTTCGGTCAATTCCACGAGGATGACTCGGACCACCGAGAAATTCAGTACCCGCTTAATGTACGAGTAGTTAATACAGCAAGGCAACTACAAAGAGTAAACAATTTATAACTGTGGCAATTTCTGTTTGAAGAGACTTAAGTTTGGGGAGTCAGTCAGTTGTATACACTTGGATATACACCTGCTAGTATTCGCATATTGGTAGAAAGCTTGATAGCCATATACGCGGCTAGAGACTGACTCGGCTTTACCATTATTTGTCAGCAATCTTGATGGCCGGGTGTAATTCCTACAGAGAATCAGTGCTCAGCTGATAAAGATTAAGGATAACTAATAAAACGCTATCTTCAAGCTCTTAAAAGGAAATAAAAGAACAGTTTTCTTTCCTTTGAGAATGTTAGAAGTTGTTTATGCAGAGGGAAATTCTTAAGCTTTCCTTTATAGCCAACAGAATTCCGTCATAACTCTTAGCGGCACCACAAGGACCTCCCAACCCGGATCAGAGAAACGTCCGCAGCTAGGGCCACAAATTAATTGTACTTCGTTTCGCCGTCTAGTTATGACTTACAATGCTTTAAGACACGAGAAAATGTCAGTGTACGTCTCTGAATATCAAAGAAAACGCCGATAGTTTTCCTGCATATTTGTGGTAAAAGGAATAAATGTGCAACTTGTGCAAAGAAGAAGATAAAACATTTCGTAAACCTAGCCTAAGGGCATAAAGATTTTTTTCCTTGCAACTGTAAGAGAAATGATTTCAAGCACAGCATTTTGAAGGGAATAACTAAGTAAGCACAGGCTGGACAATTTCATCTACACCACTCATGTAAGACTTAAGCCGAAAATGTAATCATGATAATAACAATAAAAAACAGTGCTTACAAGATCATCCTATAAGGTATAAAAATTAGTAAGTGTCAGGTTATATACTGAATTTTTTCTCCAGTTGTAATCAAAAGCAGCATTGATGACAAGATCATCTCATAACGAAAATGTCTGAGCGTGTGATTATACTGAATAATACTTTATATCGCGTATTATCAGCACACCTGTTATAATCTCTAACTGTCCATTTAAGATGACTAAAAATGAAAGACTTCTCTCGGCTTAACTCAAGAAATGGTTAGGTCGTAGCCTCATTTCCGATCCGGTCACTCGCCTCACCTTTCCAAGTTTCGTTCTAATTGTTTTAGAGGTTGTTATCGATCAATATATTGCACACCGTGTAACCGAAATAACTCAATTTTTTATTGAGTTGAGAGCACAGAAGTTATTGCCGTGTAAGTCTGACTCTGAACCGAAGTAATGCAGCCCGCTGGCAAAACGTGTATCCGGACTCAGAAACTCGTCAAAAACTTCTGTGGATGAAGTAATATTGAAAAGTAACGTCTTGCCTCAAACAGGCGAAACGTGAACCCAGTTATTATAATATAACACTGTGACAAAATGAAGGTTCTTTCTGGGTGAATAAAAAAAAAATTCTACAAAGCTCAGTTCATCTCAAGTGAATAAAATATTGCGGATACATTTGTCACTGCGGATACAGCATTTTTTGGCAGGTCCATCTTAGCGCTAGAAGATTAGAACATCTCTTAAAAAGCCTGAGATGAGTGTCCTATATAGTTAACTGAGATCTGCTCTTACTGACGAATACAACCATGACAACTAAACCGGCTCAATACACAAAGCAATTATCTATGGCTGTAGCGACGAAAGAAAGACCACCACCTTTTAAAACCACTTTTTTTATGTGCGATCTGTCAATAATAAAAGCTACCCTACGAATAGACACGGCCAAAATGCAATAATATAAACTTACCGAAGAATACTCGTAGTTTTGATCAAGTATTCAAGAAATGCCCCAATACATTGCAACCTAGACGGCTACGAAAACAAAACACTGTTGTACAGGGAGGCCCACAAAAATTGATCATTTTGTGGCAAAAGCGCTTTAAGAGCAAATGCTTGACATTTTATCTCAGAGTCAAAGTTTTACAAAGATCAGTTTATATTAAACCAGAAAATTGGATTTAAGATCAAAAACAAAAAAAGTTAGATTGCTCAAAAGAGAAAAATGTACAATTCAAGCCAGCACACACTTTAAGATAAAACAAATTTCCACCGTAATTCACGGACACACAACATCTATAGCAGCGGCAGCTGCAACCTAAACGAATCCTTTGAAATATTTTAGCATAATATTACCCTTTGAGTTGGGTGACTTCCGACATCATAAAACCAACCTTCAGCACGTTAATTTCTTTACGACTTCGCCTGCCTTCGGGCTCCTAGATGAAGGAAACAACTTATTTTCTCACAACAATGACTACGTAAACATCTTAAGAAATATCCATGAAGAAAATGCTAGAGTCAGCGGCGTATATTTTTCAAGGTTCCACCTCTTCTAAAGAGGAGCCGATGACACAATAGAATAAAAACTTGTAGAATACCAGCCGTGCTTTTCTATTGCTAATTATACGTAAGCGGAATCTTGCTCCTATCTCTAATGTTTCTCTTTCAGTATTTTTTGACTTCAACACAAAACTAACTTTTCAATAACGAAAAAAATAATGTCACGACAATCCGAGTTTTCACCTCTCTACACGCGCTGCCATCACTTTAATTCACATCTTGCCTGGAGCAGAGAACAAACAAGCGCGATTAGAATGGGTTAATGATTATTTTATTTGTTCAGGAATATTACTGCGTTAAAAAAGTCAAGTTTTCCACTTTAAGATTACAAGTTGGCCACCCAGGCCAAATGAGCGAGGAGGACAATAAAATCAAAGCACAAGATCACGTAACCCCCCGCTAAAGTCAGCTTGTTGAACTGCGGCAGTAGCCACTTGAGATGAAAGATTTGCCGCCTAACTCACAGCATTTGTTATTTCTCGAGAGGCGTGATGGTGCGTAAGTGTCTATTTAACCGCAATAATTTCCTTGCTTGAAAACCCTAATACGTAAACACAATTTTAAATTTAAGAAAACTCCCCTGGAATCAAACATTTGGATTGTCTTAGCGAAATCAAGGACGCTTTTGAGGACTGCAATGTAATACGGCTGTCGCGACAAAGCGATAAAATAGTTGAGTTTCGTCGGCGGCTCGAAGAACAAACGAACAATGAGGTCGGATCGGACATTTGACTAGGCCAACCTTACAGAGTAGGGTTTCATACCATTACGGCGGGAATGCTTAAGGATATAAAGAGATCTGTGTCTGGTACAAAATTTTCTTGATCGGTTGTAACTGTTGTCAATACCTATCCGGACTATAGAATTAACCACTTTAGAACTGAATAGCGAATAATTACAACGATGAAATTACGAAGAGCCACTTAATTAGAGCCATTCACTTGACCGAATAGTTAAAGCTAAGAGGTCTGTTTAGTCAGAGTCAAAACACTAAAACCACTGCCTAATTCACAAAGTGTTTGTTATTTTAAGATAGTAATAAAAATATTTCGGAACGGAGGAAGCCTTGGTCCTTATAAATCAAAAGAGCGAACATAAAAGAACCTTAACAAAGATCCGGCGATCATATGACCTCGTAAGTACAATTCTCCAGTAAACAATAACTTGACTCCACAACAAAAACTTTTGTTAACAAGCAATGCAATTTGGCTTCTTTAGTTTTCAAACCAACAAAACGTTTCGGGCGTCGAATTTTCGTCTGTCCAGGCCGACAGAAATCATTTCGAATGCAGAAAATAACAAAGCGAATCAAAGAAACCGACCCCATTCAGTCGTGTCAAAACAAAAGCTTATTCTCAACGGTTAAATGATCTTTTTTTCGCCACGAAAATGCCGCGGCGTAAGCTAAGCCACAATGAAAACGTTTTCTACCTGGAGTCAGTGCTGAGTACCGTCGGCTCTAGTCTAGGTTCGACGCTGGAGGGACAAATTTACAATTCACCGGTTGCAATCAATTGACACGCAGATTGACCTTAAAGCTACACTCACGACTTGCAGTTAACATACAAGAGGTCTTCGACGTATCGATCTTCTGCGGTTCAATTGTTCGAGCCGTGGAAAGAATAGGGTGAAAACGAACTCAATTGCCCATGAGATTTCGCATTGTCTTCAAGCCGCTAAATACCTGCAATTGGCGGTATCGAATTTCACGGGCGTGCCTTATGTCGCAAAACCACTTATGACCGACAGTTTTGCTTGTCAACAAGCCATCAATATAATCGCAAACGTGACGCCGAGCGCCCAAAAATAACGCAACACCAGTCAACACGAATAATTTTCCACTTAAAATTAATCCTTCTCATTCGGTGCGCTTTTTTTAGGCAGCAAACAAGGCAATAAAGGAGTGATTGTAAAAACGCCCAGCGTGTGCTTGGATTGTTATTTCTATCGTCTTCCTCGCGTTTCTAATTTGCTTTTTTCTTAACATGGTGGAACAATTGTGAGACCGCAGGTGGCCTGCGCAGATCGGACTCATTTTTTGCACGTGCAGTTCGCACTCAGCGGTTCTATGGAAACTTCCTCTTCATGGCAATGCCTTGGACACGAGCCTCGTTTTTCTGCTTTCTTCCGGTGAAGAGAGATCGACTGCAATTTGTGACTTTCGTCAATTCAAGCGTGTATCATAATAAGCTTTTGTAAACCAATTATTTCGATGCCAAAATCGATTAAGAGAGACGAGGCACTAAGCGCGAAATCTGTCTGCCCGAGATCAAGTCAAGAATAAAGCACAGAGGGCTACTTAACGAATTTATTTTCTACAACTTTCTTCGTAGTAGTGCCATTTGCCTTTTCATGCACGTGGACTCGGTGTCCTGTTGGTCCTGGTTGGTCACATAACGATCAATCAAGCTGTCATGTGTCATTAAAGAGGAGACAATAAAAAAGACGCCTAGTCGCCCTTCCTACCAATAGCTTAGTTGTTGAGGTGTCAAACCGATAGAGCGAGGTTGCCTTGAATCGAAGCGACTTTATACCGGGCAACTTTTCATACTATTCGGATTCGCGCGCGAAAAACTCAAGCGCCCTCGCACATCACTGCACAACCCAACCAAACTGAGTCCCCGTCCTAGTTGCAAAACAGGTGGAATCGTCCGTCCGCCGTGTCCCTCGCATGGAGCATAAATAGAAAACTACGCTACAAAAATAGAGAAGTCAATCGCACGGAAAAACAATTACACAAACAACAATACTGTGGCAAGTTTACAACTACAGTGTTGGTAGCTTGGTGCTTAGATCACAGAGATAGGATATCCCTGACAGCTGCTCTACATAAATACGTCTGGGTTATCCTTGACCGAGTTTGTGTAGTTTTTTTCTGCGGCGCGGTGGACTACTGCCACCGCGCGGCGATCTGATCCGAGTCACCGACGATGACTATGGAAGATAGCTGCCACCGGAAGGCTCCGAAAATAATCGGTTAGTTACACCTATTTGAAGCTAGGTTTGTAGAGAGGGCTGCTGCTGTTTAGAGTTTAATTTGACTTGATTGTTTTGCTATCTGTTAGCAGGGAAAACAAGCTGTGGGCAAAATGGAACTCAGAGACGGATGAGTGTGTGCACGGGATGCCAGGAACCCATCGAAGACCGATTTGTAATGAAAGTCACTGACGAGCCGTGGCATGAAAGCTGTTTGCAGTGCTGCGTGTGTGGAAGCGCCTTATCGCGTTCATGCTTCAGCAAGGACAGAAAACTCTACTGTAGAACCGACTACGAAAAGTAAGTCAGTACACTCTAGCAACACGACACGGTTAGAACACAAGCTGTCGCGTTTCTTCATGACATTTCATATTTTTGCTCACATTAAATATTCCTATAATTAATAGTTTTCTGCCTAAGTACCTAGATTACACGGCAGAAGGTCATTGCCAATTTCAAGGTATCGGTAATTTGGGAAATCTACAAGGCCTTTGGACCGTCTGCACCAGCACTCAAACGTCTTTGTCACGATTGTTGCTTGTTGCCTACAGTTGTTATGGACCGCTGGTTATTTTAATAAGGGTAATGCTTCTTCTAAACGTCTAGTAACTTTAATTAATCGCGATCTTAAATTTTCTGAAATGTCTGTAACGAGTAGTAGTTTTCGATTTTTTGATCACCACACAGCGACGGTCTAAATTTCTATTTACATCGTTGGTCTAAACATATACACGTTATGTATGCATCGGTCTCCTTTGAACATCTAAAGCAAAGGCCGCCCACAGATTTCGGAAAGTATGAATAATTATTGCGTTTTCTAACTTATTTTACCCTTTTAATATGATTAACATGTTGAATGGTACAGAATGATACTTATTTCTGAAATTTTAATTCTCGCGTAGTGGTGTTGTCAGATCTTGCGCTTTCTACAAGTAACAGTTTCGCTAGCAGGAAGTTCCTTTGAATGTGTTAATCAATCTTGCCTCTTTAAATGATAACTCTCTTCCGTTACTTGTAGTACGTTAGTGCCCGATTTTTTTCCTCTTCAATTTCGATAAGAGGTCTCTATAATGTCAGTTTGATATTTCTTTTGCTTATTTTTGTAATTGTCCGTTTCTATTATTATCATGCACTGTTTTCATGGATTACAACTACTGAAGGAACATTTAGAAGTTTAGGTCACTCGGTTTCATTTTACCAGCATCGCTGTAGTTCCACAAGAAACGATTCAGAACTTCAGCCGTTATCAGGACAAGTGAGAAAAGATACCATTAAACGGGAAAAAAATTGCAATTCTGTTTTTCTGCGATATTAATGATTTTTTTGCTTTGTTTTACCAATAATGTCCTTTTGTCTTGTTACATATTTGAATTAAAGAGAGATTGCTAAAGTGAGCATTCTACCGAAAAGCATTTTATCATCGTAACTCTTTCTATAAACTGAACAGTTAGAGTTACTTAAACTGCATAAAAGGCTTTTTCAATTGTCTCTATTTTACAGTAAACGAGTCCTGAATGCAACATTTAAATCATCTGAAAATATATTACTTCTTTAATAATAAAGTCTGGAAAATTATCACTAATCACGCTTTGAAAAGAAGAGTTGTTTTGCATACGACATTTTCCCCCTTGAAAAAGCTTTTTTTCATCTGCTCGTAAAATTGCTCGCCAGAAAATCAGTTAGCGGCGTAGTTTTTATTTTGATAATTGAATGTTTGCCCAGGAACGGATCTATTACCATTGTCAATCACACAAGGCCATTAAAGTGTTCTGGGGAAAGAGGTACTTCGATCAATACTTTGGCATCAAGGCTATTTGTTTCAACACAATATTATTGCCACTTTCAGTGCCTCAAGGCTGGGTTTCTGCTGCTACGTTCTTCAAAATAAAGCGACGTCACCTTGGAAATTTAAACTTAAAACGAAGCCGCCTTGTGGGTTATTTGTTTAAGAGAGTGTTAGCATATTCACTGATTTACTTTGAGCAAGACATCATTTCACGGATTTCTCTGTTCCTGTAGATGACAATCGAACAATCTGTCACGAAAAAACGAGAGGGTTGTTTCCAAAAAGGTCAAAATGAATTGGTTCGTGTGAAAAGCCATATTAACTGTTCAACACTTGTCTAGATTGGGAATTTTAAACATCAAAAGCGGCCATAAATTATCAGTAGGTAAAAACACACTTGGGTGAATTGAAGTCATCTGGCTTTCCAACTTTTCCGTACGCCTTTCCGTGGAGTAGGTGATGAATTTATCCGGAAATGTTGAATCGAAAGAAAACACTATAATTGCTTACAACAAGCTAGGACAAACATTACCACACGTGCTCACTTACTTTTCGAAATTCAACCTGTTGGTCTACCGTAAAAAGTCTTCATGAAAAACGTGGACAATTTCTTTGAATCAGGACTGCTGTTCACTGAATAGCCAAAAACTATACAAACAATACCACGATAAGCCCAACAAAAAGAGAAGGAACGATCAAAGAAATCCTAGCATGCTTTTTACTGGATGAGCAGAGTTTAAAATTCACCTTGTGACGCTTTGATTCTGATCAAAGGAAACCTGAATTATTCATAAAATCTTACACGGCTTTCGCAAACACATCTAGAGCTTAGAAATGATTCTTTTGTTGTTTGCTTCACAGAATTAAATGAAATTTTTCTGTTTTCTCGCTTTTTTTGCCAGTTGACGGCATCGGTAACGCTGTCAGTAACAGATGCTTTTTCTTGCTTAGATTGAAAGTATATTTCAAAGACAAACCACAGCTTCTTCTAGACAGGCTTTTAAAGATTTTAGGAATGCTTGAAACTAAAGATACAACCGAACATAACATAAAACTGCTTTATATTACTTTAGTTCTTAAGGAAATCAAAACAGGATATCTGTTTGTCCGAAACATGACCATTTTAAGATTTGCTAATGGCTTGCTATGGTCCTTGATATTTGTATCTGTCAACTATGTCGATAGCCAAGAAAAAATAGGGGAGCTTCAGGGGAAAACTATAGTTTTCAAGTATTACGTCAAGCAGTATTTGAATAAGAAGCCATCAAATGACAGCTTCTAACCAGCTTTCGAAGGCGACTGAGCCATTTTGATGCGCGTTTTCCTTTTCCTCCTGTAGAGTATTCGAGAATCAAGGCATGAACAGCATCGCTTTTAACTTTCATTTCTTCATATGTTACCAATTTAATAATTCTGTTCCGAGTAATCTGATAAAATATGCATTCGATTGCGAGTTGTGATTTCGTTATTTCAACTCTGAGATGCTTTTCGATCTCCAACTCTTCAAACGTAAGAGATAAAGTATTCTGACAGTCTTATTCAAAACCTTTTGTAGGTGAACCTGCTGGTCGGAAATGAGTAGATCTTTGCGCGAAACTAAAGAAATTCTGAAACAACTTGCACTATAACACGAAAAACCTAACTCAAACAATGCTAAAAGTGCTCGTGTTAGAGATGTTTCTTTGGTTGAACTGAGTTACTTATTTTCATTATATGACGCCAGTTCTCCTACAACAAGTTCTTGTAGCAAAACTCACCCTGTTTGCAGATTTTTGAATTCGTGGATTTAAACATTTACCTAAAATGTGATACTTAATTGTTACCAACGGTGGTTTTCTTTAACTGAGATTTTTAAATTACGTTCAAGCAGACATACTGTACAGGCCAGTGTCCAAAATTCACCGGAACCTATTTTCCAGTTCTTTCGAGGTTATCACTGCTGTTGTCTCTATTCCTTTGAGGTTTAAGTTACAGTGACCTTGTGATAGACCCATGGGTTATCGATCGCTAAAGATAGTTTTTTTCTAGCTCGTGAACGTGAACCCTAGTTTCTGATACTAAAGATAGCACTGAAATGTAGACTTTCGACTATGTTTGTTTGAGGAGCTTGTAGTTCAATTCTATAATTGAATCGACTCCCTGGGTTTGCAATCTTTTACTCTTGAGTACATTAAGTCTGAATCAAATTAACAGTAAAACGAACCGATTAAACATACAATCTTAACCGAAACAGCAATTTGGCTGGACTGTCGATCGGCAAATTGACAAGTCACCATCATTCCGGTTGTTTAGACTGGTAGATAACACACCTTGGAATCTTGGAGCTAAGGAGCCAAAGATACTTGGACTCAAAAGAATTATATTTATTGATACATATCAACAAATAAGACCTGGATTCGATTTAGTCTTCAAGCTTCTATAGCGTATTAAACGTTGATCTGACTTTTATGGAATGTACTGAAGAATATTGATAACTGTATTTTAGTAGTTTCCCGGACATCATCAGTTCATGCTGAAATGAAATCTACTTGTTGTTCGGAAACTCAGTTCTTGATGTATATTGTAGGCATGTGTACAAGTAACTTGAACAAAATGCCACCTAACCAGCAAACAAACACATAAAACTATTTTCAAAAGAGAGCCAAGGCCAACTGCATGCTGTATACTGAAGAGGGATTCGCCAAAAAAAGCCAAGTTTTCATTCTGGTTGCCACAATTTTCATATTGCTCAATTTTTGTTTACAAGTGGGGTTCCCTGATGCGAAGAACCGGTCGTTCACGCGACCTTTGCGTGTTTTGAGACGTTATCTATTACAAAAACCTTTCATCTGTTTAAGTAAATCTGTAAAGAGTTTTATGTACGGAGCAGCTTCCGAAAAGGAGGTTATTTAGAGCCCGTTTGAATCACAAGACAGCCAGTGATGCCAACGTAGATTAGATAAAGTTGGGTGCAGGCGGTCGTGGTCTTTTTGACGCCTAAAAATTGCTACTTCGCACTGCAACCCTGGTCTCCCGCAGTACGAAGTAGTTTCATCGGAGTCAAGTTAAATATTTTTATTGCCTTTTTCCCTCATATTTTCGTATTTTTGGGATGCATTTTTAGAGAATTTGGAACAGCGGGCACTTGCGAGTGTCCACGACCACACAAGTATATTTTGCTCTTCACATGCGTTAAGAAGTAAATAATTATACACTCGTCAAATCGTCAGATCCAACAGTTTAGAATTTCTTTATCTTTTGGCAATTGATAGCCAGTACTAGTAGTACTGAGTGTTTACATGTATTCAGTGGGTCTATATCATTGATATTTTTGTTTCCAAAAGGGCGTTAAATGTCATTATGAAAGAGAATAGCGTTCTAATATTGAATTAACCTGCACTCCCATGTCTCTCAAAAAATTCTAGAAAATTCTAAAACTTTGTTTTGTGAAATATTATAAGACAAATGGTCCAGTACCATGTAATACTGCCGATGAGATTTCATTTGTGTGGTCACATCATAGAGTTTCGTTGGCAGACTCATAATTTTTTGTATTCATATCGGAGTTCGTAGTAAAACAAACAATACCGTGAAAAACGTTTTCTGCTTCATAAGTATTTTGACAGACTTAGTCCGGGAATGCCCTCTCCTTCTCAACGAAAAGCTTTATTTATTCGTCAAATAACATTCCGGCATTAGCTAGTGACATATTCTTGTTTTAGGCCTCTAGTCAGCACTGCTCCTAACTGAACACAACAGTACGATCAAGGTAAACCAAGGCCTGCTATATTTCACAAGCCTGTTTTCCATGTTTGCTATATTTCTTTTGAATGGACGAGAAATTTTGGAAAAAAAAACACGAGAGCCACAATGATTAAAACGCCTCCACTTGCAATGACTCGACAATCATCAACACAACTTAACGTTATGACTTCGGTTCACTGTGGATTTTACAACGGCCACAACGTGCTTTGCTGATATTAGTCAATAAAATTTGTTTTACTCTCTCTTCTTATACAGAAACAAGTCTCAGTATGGCTGTGACTTTATACCAAATTTTGAGGTTTCTCTTTTTCTTTCCAAATAACGACTAGTTTAACCAGTACAAGAAGAGCTAAGATTTCCTTAAAGGAATTTTTCAGTCGACTGAGAGCGACTTGACGTTAAGATACGACAAAAATCTTAAATTTGTTTTGAACGAACTGCGGAACGAATAACGAGAAAATGATAGTCTTACCGAAAAAGTTGCATTTGAATTTCTTGAATGATGGGCCATGTAGAATGGAAGGAGGCCGTGTTACGAGTTTTTGGTGTGCTTTTAAACCCAAACCGAAAAAAATTGGAAAATGGGAAAACCCTGAAAAATGGTTTACTGTTCTGCTTAAAATTACTTTACGATTCTGCCTAAACTGTGCAATAAATTATCCCTCTACTCTGCGTGTCTTGGGCTTTCGATAACCAGGATGGAAATGGATTGCCACTTTAAAAAATAGGGCTCACTGGCAACCCTTATGCTGTAGAAAATCCCCAAGCAGGTGCTCATGATCTAGCTTTGTTTGCAAGGTTCGCTTGGTAGCCATCCATTCGAGGTCCTAGCTTAAAAAAGACGACTGAGAATACTTAGTTTAATTGGCATAGCTCTCGTAAGACCAGATAAGAGTCACTAAAGCCTTTATGTTACACCGCATAACCCATTATTAACTTCTTCTTCTTCAAGTGAAGACCACTTTTGACCCTCTAATAAACGCTACTATGGAGCCAAACGAAATAGCTCTAACTAGCTGGGACTATTCAAATGAAACCTCTGTCAGTACTTCGTCTGAGTTGTTCATCAGTGGTGTTACAGTAGAAGATTTAAGATTTTGCTTACGCCGATTTTAAGTGCTTTCAGGGTGAAACGGGTCGGGTAATTTATTCGCAAAGAATCAAATCTCTCACTGCCTTATTGTAAGTTGCTTTAGAGAGGTTACGATTTAAGAACTGAAAGTAGTACTCAAAAAATTTCTCATTCTAATGTGGCGAGTAAAGTGTAATCTATTTTAAGGCGTTTTCTTTTTTACTTCATCATAGTTGGTTTGGTTTACTTTGGAAACGGTGTAAATCATATCATGACAGTATATATTTTATTGCTGTAGTAATAGGGTATTCTATTACGTGACCGGCTTCCTTTTTTTACATTTTAAGAGGTATTTCGGTTCATAGTATCAAAAATAGAGTGACCATATCACAATCTAAGTATCACTAAAAGGAGGATGGAAAAACATTATTTTAAATAAGTCTATTGAAAAGCTAATATGTTGACAGGAACGAAAATTTAGAAAGTGATATGAGCGTTTTGTTTACATAATTTGATAGTTCTTATTATATGTGCGAGGCGGTCACCTTTAAAAAAGCAGAGACTTATAAACAATGTTAAAAGATTAAGAGAAGGAGAGAAATTCTTCGAAATGACAAACCAGCAAAAAAATGCATTGAGCAGCAAGAAGGAAAATAACCAAGTTGGATCTGAGAATCTCACCTTACAGAATAAATCTTTTATGTTTGCTTTTCAAGGCAGGTTTGTCAACTCGTGGAAAATGAGATATATAAACGCAAATACAAAAACCTGCTCGTAGATATGGTATCTCAAGAGCTTATTTAACCAGCTGAACACGACAATTATTTCACTTATTATCTAAGTTTACGGAAACGTGGTCGAAGACAGGTTTGTTTAAAACACGTTAAACACACTATTGCTCTGTTTGCTATTCCAACTCGCTAATTTAAGATAACTGTTAACTACTTTATTTTGTCAAATATTCCTGAAAATACAGATAAAAACTCCGCGAAAATGGGAGAGATAAATCTTCACTAAGCTGTCTGGAGTTCTGTTGTTATAGTCTTTCTTCGAAGCACTTTCTATGTTAGCTTTTCATTTTAGTTCTGCCATTCGGTGTTCCATAGGTCAAGTAAATGACTCCGGCGAATTCTGACCGACGGACGACCGCTTATTTGACTTCTTTATAAATCTTTACTCCCTGAGGACATTTTATTCCCTTCTAACGTTTGACTCTGTGTAAGAAATCCTACAGTGTGACCATTCAAATGAAAACTCTCTAACAGCATTTTCTTTTGGCAATTTTTTAAGGCGTATTTCTGACTATTTGAGTCTTCGGATAACGGAGATATCACGTTGTGCGCTACTTTCTCTTACAAAAATAAAACCTCTTCAGCAATTCTTACATCTGGTACTATTTATTTAGTATGCAGTTTTAATTTTGACGTCCTCGGGCGAAATATAGCTTCGGCTAGCAAATCTCCTTTCGCGCGCTACTCTGCACAAATGGAGAGTTTGCTCGCAGGCTGGAAGAAATACGATGGTGCCACCATTCAAATAAACCATTTGGTGTTCTTTCACATCTTGAAATGTGGCATTCGTGGATGAAAACCTGTGTTGTGACCCAAGGGGGTACTCCCATACATTACCTACACGGGTATGTGCCGCCCAACGGGGTCGTGATTTTGAAGCTTCCTGATTTAGAACGGGGTATCCATTTCGGAGGCGTTTTCTAGAACGGCGTATAATACTTCAAACGCATGAAAGCTTCAATTTTGTAAGCAGCCATTTGGAATTATTCAAGGACAGATTGCTTTTAAAAATACGGTTCAATGCGTTAACAAGCAAACTGTTTTACTCTTGTTGCACCCTAGAACGGAGTATAAAAAAATTGGCCCATTTCTAGAACGGGGTACCAGTTTTAGGGCGAATTCTAGAACGGGGTATAAAAAATTGGCCCATTTCTAGAATGGGGTTTTAGAACGGGGTCCCAATTTGGAGTCCCGGGCGGCACATACCCACCCAAAAAATACCCAAGTGCCCCCCCCCCCCCCCCCCGGGTGTTGTGACCACTGATATAAAATCTCTTTGGTCATACTTTTGCTTTGTGTCTTCAATTTCTGTATTTTTCAAAAGGAAATTTCTTTAGTTTTAACTCTGACAATTGTATCACGTACAAAATGGCACAGATGTTGTTACTTATCACGTGTCTGATGGTAACAGGACCTCCCCGTGGTTAGAGTGGTCTCACGTTAACTCTGAGTTCGATTTCTAGGTTGCGCAAGCTGGTTTAACTCTCTCCGACCTTTTCGGTTGAGACACTTAAGTTCTTCTGTTGAATTTGAGTTTGGCGCACCATTAAACCAGCTGAACATCAATCTGTTGGACTGACACAACTTTCTCAAACCACTGTAATACATTTACCTCAATAAGGGTTTTATTTGGAATGCTTTTCAGTCCACGGGTGTCCAAAAGATACGCACCGGACGGTCAAACCAAATCCAATCGTGAAACCGAGAAAGAGACGTGCTCGTCTCCAACCTCCCACATTGAAGTAAACGCTCCCGGCTGCCGTGTCTGACTCGACCTCAGCAGCTCCGAGTCGTAATCGCTTACTTCGGATATTTTAGTTTATTATTGAGGAGACCGTGCGACAAAAGAGAGAGAGCGTTTGTCTCCAGTGCCCCACATGGAAGTAACCGCTCCCGGCTTCCTGGTCTGACTCGACCTCAGCTGCACGCAAATGGTTATTTGGGTATACAGTAATACGGTATTTTAGATAACTACTGAGGAAGGAGGGCGCCAAGAGAGAGAGAGAAAGGCGCGCTCGTCTCCAACACCCCACATTAAAGTTAATCCTCCCTGCTGCCCTAGCCTTGGGGAAGCCTTTGAAGGAGGCAGCTACCTCGACGTAATTGGAACTGTAACCCTTATCCACCCAATATTCCCAAATAATGGAGATTGCACGGCACCTTTTTGTTTTGTCCTCAGCATGCATTGCTCGATAATCTGTTTGTATGAGTAACACTTATCCATGATTTCTATGACTTTTTGCTCTTACAGGACGTATGGAACAAAGTGCAGTGGCTGCAAGACAACAATACCAGCAAATGAGTTCGTGATGCGGGCTTTAGGAAATGTGTATCACATACAATGCTTCGTTTGTACTATGTGCGGACACCGGCTTGAAAAAGGCCAGGAATTTGCACTGAAAGATAACAATTTATATTGTAAAGAGGACTATGGAAAGATACCGATTAAAGGACCAGCCAACAGCCCACCTCACAAACAACAACAAGAAAGTGAGTTAAACTTCGATGATGATGTTCTTTCCTTTTCATTGTTGTTGTTTTTCCGAGGGTTAAGAGTAACTGAACAGTTTCAATTGACCACTCCAGAAATTGTCATAACATACCATAATGCTCTTTGTTTGTCACCCCAAAATTTTGCATAAGCATTGTCTTCAGTTTATCTTGGGAATTAAAATGGCCCCAAGACAAACTGAAAACAATGCTTATTCAAATTTTTGGGGTGACAAACAAAGAGCATTATGGTATGTTATGTTATTTTCTGGAGTGGTCAACATTTCCGGCGACAAATCGCCATATTTCCCTTGCCTCATGTAAGGGAATCCAAGACAGTCTTGGATTCTGGATTCCACATCTGGATTCCAGATTCTGGGCACTGGATTCCAGCCTCCAATCAATAGCAGGATTCCAGATTCTTTGAGCTGTATTCCAGGGATACCAGATTCCACTAGCAAAATTTCCCAGATTCCAGATTTCACGAGCAAAAATTTCCTGGATTCCCGGATCCCTTACATAGAGCGATTTCCCCTTTGAAACATCAAGAGTCCTATGTAAACTTGCATCAAATAAATGAACTAAAACGAGTAAAAGTTATCAGTAAAGTATAAATACCGTCACCTGGTGTCATTGTCTTTCTTTCTACCAGGTTTCAGCCCAATTTGAGCACTAAAACATCATCTCAACCTGACAGTGACTTGACATGTGTAATGGAAAGGGATTTTCTCTTTCCATTACACAGTCAGGTTAGGTAATGTCAGTGCTCAAGTTGTGCTGACCCTTGATGAAAGAAAAACAATGACACCAGGTAACAATATTGATATGTTATTGATAACTTTTACCCATTTTAGTTCATCTATTCCGTGTAAGCTATATTTCCCATAAAAACTCTCATATTTCGCTTGGGTCACCTGTGCTCAGCCCAGATTTTCTAGGTTCTTAGGTGAGCCACCAAAAGAGTTCCCTTTTTTTGCACATTCCGTACAGAGGAGAATTTTTAAGTAGTAAAATCCAACTTAGTGGTCTATTATCAACGCTATGTTCTGATTGGTTGAGCTACTACTAGGCTATATGTTATAGCCCACTAATAGCAAAAAGCGCTGGCTTTGAAAACCAAAACAATGGCGACTGAATCACGTTTTGCTGGCTAAAGTTGTTTTGTCTCTATATTTTTGACCAACTAGTTGGATTTTACTAAAACAATTATTCCTTTCATCCCCCTGGGCTATTGCGGGCTCGAGGAATAATTTGTTAAATACAACTTTTCAACCTTAACTGTTTCTCCCTTGACCAAGCATTGTAGCCTTATCTTTTTCTATTTTTGACCCTAATCAAGCCAGCTACAACCCTGTACAAAATGTCCTTTGGACAGTGTTACAATATTCATAATTCTGTTAAAGGTTTGAACCCAGGAGTCATTTTATAGGTTAAGTATGATCATGCGGGTGATCATAGTCTTGAGTGAGACTGTTGTTGACAGAGACGGATGTTTAAACAACCTGTGTGGTAGTCATCAATCAGGTCAATAACCAGAGGTTAATATTATCAACTGATCTGACGAACCTCACTTTAAATATGAAGTTCACTACCACACAGGTTGTCAAAACATTAGTCACTGTCAACAACAGTCCTATTCAGGACTACGATCACCTGGATGTTGATGCTTCACCTACTTATAAATATTTGTAATTAGCTGTAATTTCTGGGTGCCCTCACAAAAGAGGGCTACTTTTTGAAAATACCTTTCCATTCTTCTTCAGGCTCCCACATGATATAGTGTGGAAACTGTTGAAAAATTCTGGATACACCCATCTTATGTTGTTTGTGAGGTGGGGAAAGGGGCTGGGCATGTGTAATTCAAAAAGAGCCCCACAAATGCAAATTTAACACAATTGCTTGGCCCTTTTTTCCGCCTTTGTATAATCCTAATATTTATACGACATACCGTGTACAACTTGGTCCAGAGCAACTTACTAGTTATGCTCTTTTTTCCTTTTACTTGTTTCTTTGCAGATGTTATCAATAACATTTTAAAGACTGAAAAAGAAACCAAATCAGAGAAAGCTGACAACTCAGATTCGGATGATTCTTCAGTAATAGCTGATGATGAAAATGACGATAAGAAAGGACCAAAACGACCAAGAACAATACTCACGAGTCAACAAAGAAAAATATTTAAATCGGCATTTGAAATAAGCTCCAAGCCTTGTAGAAAGGTAAGAAATTAAGTGGAAACGCTTATTTAAATTGCCTTGCGTAACTTGTATCTGATACGACCACTTGATTCTTTTCTTGTTTCTGCGGTGCCGTTAATCACTCTAAAATATATGTGAATTTCACTTCACGGTACTCTATGTGCAGTAAAGTTTAGGCAGCTTTCTAAGTCGTGAAACAAATAGCCTGCGTAACGCAGGCTACAAAATGATTTAGGGTGCTAAGGGTCACAAACTTTAGCTTCGCCGTCCCCTCAAAATTCAGTCTACTCAGATGTGTATTAAAAAAAGACACGTTCTCACAACTGGAGTCTTGTTCTTGGATAAGTCTTAAAAATGCCAAAGAAATGAAATGCAGTTCAAAAAGTGCAAAAATATGCACACTCGACTCACCTGCGAAGCGTGACGAATCCAACGAAAGAAGAAGCTTGGTAACCGCGTCTGGATTAGTAGAGCCCAGTCTCGGTCTTTCTCGAAAGTCCCGCCCGATAATGGGCATGGAAAGCTGTCATTCAATGGATAATTAATTGTGTAGTTCGGCAGATAACATTATTAAACTATCAGTTAACAAAACACAATGAACGGGTTTGTTAGCTAGTACCTGTCCGTTTTTTCTTTAAATTTTGATTTGAAGATTTGATTTCGGGCCCGACTTTCGAGGAACAGACCTCTTGGAGTGCTGCCCTTTGCTTTCTCCAAAAGCCGTTAAAGTATTTTCGGCGTTCCCAGCATGAAACATACAACGTGTAGGGTCGTAGTATTTCTTGCTCCCTCCTTTAACGACAGGTTCTCCCCGATATATCATTATTCAATTTGCTATTACTCTATAATTTGTAAATTAAAGGTTAGAGAGGAACTTTCAAGAGAAACAGGACTTAGTGTTCGCGTCGTCCAAGTCTGGTTTCAAAATCAGAGAGCGAAGGTAACTATGATAATTACAGTCCTTTACTTTCGATAGAGGATGGCCTGCCTGTTTGAAACATTTTACTTATAACAAGGAGCTTTTTCCCGTTGTTTTCTCTCACATGTTAGACTTTCAAGGAAGAAATAGTGAAGGAAGGAATTACTGAATGAATGAATGATGCCCTGATATAATACACTGTTATAAAAGAAAATCTTACACATTTGAAAACGTTATCAATTTTATACTTCGGTCTTTAGTCAATAATTATACAATTGTAAATAATTTTTATCAATTCTATTTTAATTCTTTTAATTCTGTCTCCATTTAGTTGCCGTTCCTCTACTGCTATTTTTATAGTTTGAAAATTAAAATTGACTGATTCATTCATTTATTTATTTATTCATTCTTAATGTGATAGGTGGATACGGGGTAACATTTTGACTACTTATCACAAATGGGACAAGACAAAACCATGTTAGATTATTTGCGTATCCGTTAGTACAGTATTCTACTCGGGTATACCAGCTACCCATTTTGGAAAAATAATGTGAAGAAAGTAAAAAATTGTTGTTCTTGACTTGTTTTTCAGATAAAGAAGCTTGCGAGAAGAAACAACCCTGAATCGGACGGAGCTGCTAGCTGTAGAGTAAGCAACCGGCAAAGAAGTCTTAAAAAGACTAAAGACGGCAAATGTAGGTTTATTTGATATTTGAAGCCTACATTGCAGGCGTTTTCTTGGGGTGCTCGAGCTCTAGCCATCTCGTCCCCAGGGCGCTTTTCCCTGGCTTTGGAGGTCGGGCGGCCCACCCCCAAAGCCAGGGAACCGCCCTGGGGACGAGGTTGGAGCTCTAGATTTCGCTTGGGTTATAGTCCCGTTTCTCTTTCTGCTCAAAAGCAACATCTAAAACTTCATGAATATGCTACCACTCAATCATTTATTAATCGGTTCATTTATTGATTTACAGTCAAAGCTCCCGTAAGCGACCAAATTAAATGCGTAGGTTCAGTGGTCGCATACGGAAGGTGGTCGCTTACGTGAATTGACCCACAGGGGGTCGCTTCCCAAAATAGGCCCGGACACATCTGAAATTTGGGAGAGAATTCATTATATGCATTTTCTAATAAGTTATGATATGTGCAGTTTCATGTTCAGCACCAAACGTACATCGCATTATCTTAGAAGTGTAGTACAAACAACAACCCGCCGGCTACATGATAGAGATCAAACCATGTCTTAAGTGGATAGCTAAGGGGAAAAGTTTGAAGCTGTTTTCCAAAAAAGTGGTTGCGGTCTCTTACTAGCTAGAGGGGGTCTTTTACGAGAGGTTCAAACTAAAGTGATTTTACTGGGGAACTTTTGGTGTTTTGAGAGGTGTTCGCTTACGAAAGGTGGTCGGACGTGGAGGTTCGACTTTATTTATTTATTTGTTTATTCATTCATCTTTCTATTTACCTTTCATTTAGCATCAAGTCCAAGAGACAAAAGGCGGGCTGACAGAGACAGTTTGGACCTTCCGCCTTCGCTTTCCCCTCCCCCTCAGCTACCAGGATCCCAGCCCCCTCCTTATGGAATGCTTCCTCCTCAATACCAACATTTACAAAATCATATGGGACCAATGATGGCGCCACCGCAGTTCCAACCACAGTACCAACCACCGCTTAACCACATAGACTCCGGGGAAATTCCTATGGAACATGGAATTCAGGGTATCGATGAATGCATGATGCGACCGCAGCAGTTTAACCCCGCGGATATAGGCGGATACCCTACGACTACAAATCACAATGGTCAGAATCACTTAGAACTTATGCATGACATGATTAATTCATTTTAATTTATTATAATTGATTCAGAGGAAACAATATATTATGCGGCGGCTTTAGAAGGTCACTGTTTCTCACATGAGGCTTGGTCCTTGGATAAGTGACCAGAGATTACAGCTGAAAAAATAAAATCTTTGTTGCATGGTGTTCCAAAACAACAAAACCATAATAGGTTAGATTTTATTTCTGTTCTCAATAGAAATCATTTGCTTGTTAAGCACTGTTCTCGGCCGCAGGACGCGGTAAAAGCGATATTTCGATAATTATGAATGTTGCAGCTCTGATAGAAATAACATTATGTGACTGATAAAGTTTTTATTTATTTATTATTTATATTTTTTTTATCTATTTGAATACTCTAAGGTCATCTTTTTTGACAGAAAAATGAACTTCTCAGTGCATGCTCATTTTCAGTAACACCATGTCTGGGTTTCATTTTAAAACTTTACTGTAATTGTACACCCTCTTAGCTAGCTCTTTGAAGCTGTTCTACGAAAATAGACTCCGTGAATGTGTCTAAAAATTGAACGTCGAATAGAAGCTAAAACTTCCCGAAAACGAAACAAATTCCATCTTGTAATTTCCAGTCTTTGATATGATGTCATTTATTAGCCCTAAAGAAAAAACAACTGGAGGTCTTCTCGCACTAACTTCTGGCATACTAGAACAGTATTTTTGGCCAAAGAACTACCGTAGCTAATCGAGTAGAACGTAGTTTTTTGAAACCTCATTCTCCTGTTAGGTTCGTCTTTCCTGTTTGACTTTGTCATAGCAACATGTAACTAAGCAACAACTCGCAATTTCCATGCAAATTGGTTCGTATTGGACTGAAGTACGGCGCGGACAGCGTCGAATAAAAATTGATCTAAAGACTAAAATAAGGTAAATTATTCCATTTTTAATGGTACTGCTGGCGATAAGCGTTTTCTATATTAGTATTGAGTTATTTTTGTTTGCAATGTTAAATTCAAAGATGATACATCTCAAATCACCAACGTCTAAACCTGGTGGATTTTAGTGGTGTAAGAATTTTAAGTAAGTTTCATGTTTCGTTCATCTTTCTAATGCAGCTATAGACTTACCAGGCAGAGTTGTAAACGTAATTATTCTTACTAAAAAAATGAATTGAAGTGAGTTTGTTGCTATGTTTTTTTTCTTAGCCTGACGAACGAAATTTGTTCATCAGTTATATCACTTCGTTAAGACAAATGAACGAAAAAACCAACGGCGTAGGTGTCGAATTCAGTTTAACTTGAAACATTTCCGCACGAGACTCGGATCAATCCACTTAAAGATGTTTTTCTATACATTTCTTTATAAAACTTCTACTATTTTCCTTCAAATGCTTAGTTGTCAGTTCAGATGTTCAGTCACATAAACTTTTTAAACTTTAACTAAC
>NC_133205.1:29881581-29929081 GCF_958299795.1 Porites lutea
ACAAGTGACCAGGGGCATAACAATTTGATCCTGGGACGCAGGGATCTATTACGGGTAAGTGGTACCGTAGAATGTCTGTACAGCAAGGATAAGTTATTGTAACACACTGATGGCCTCTATGTCTTGATACCATGTCTTGGCTTGTAGTAAAGTTACAATCTAGTTCCAACAGTTACGCTTTCCCTATGGCAGAAGGAGCAGAGTGAACTTTACTTGATGCCTCACGTACGATTACTTTACGTATAGGATTACAGTTTTCTCAAAAGTAACGATTGGAGGCTTCTATTATTAATAACAGAACCTAACATTTCTTTCTCTACATATACCACCAGGCTCCTTGATTTATCACTTTCTTGTAACATTTTGATTCAAATTTATGGTCGCTATAAAGAGCTGGCACTGAATTCCAGTAAAATTGATACAATATTTATTTAAAGTCGCACGCACAGTACAAGAGAATGATGAATGCGATTTAATAAACAACGTGGAATTCAGTGCCTGCCCTCTTACAATCGCACATAGTTTATTATTGTTAGACTGGCGGCCCATTAATTCCAGGATGTAAAAAGTGACACGTGGCTCCTCTGAGGCAGCCTCGCTTTGAAATAAAGTGTCGACAAAGGGGAGGTGTTCCTCGACCACGGGCTCTTCCACGCCCTCGGCCACGCAGCATTCCTCGTCCTCTACCGCGCATGCTCATGTCTCCGAGCTCGCCTTCTTCATCTTCGTCTCCATACTCTCCTCCATCATCAAATTGATCTGGGGGAAATTCGTCACGGTTGGCCTGGGAATGAATAAAGTAACCTTGCTATTACAAATCTATTTCTTCCTTTTTGAACGAAGAGGGGATATTAGCCACCAAGAAGGCCTTGCCAACGCCCTAAGACTCCCTCCCTGATCCGTTTAATCTCTCTTGTGACCACTCATTGTTGATAAACACGGGATAGTTACCTGATGTAACGGCAAAGGAAAGGGCTTGATGCAAGAACGTTTTATCGGGCGGGGTTTACGAAGCTATGTTAGGGTCATTTGAGCAGACGCCTATGATGAAGTCAGTTGTTGTTGTTTTTCTTTCATTGTACAAAGTAATCTTATTTGTTATTGGTGTTGTACGTCTGTCCGAGTCACAACGTACCATTTCTGGCAGAAGTGGCCTCGGTCCTCTTCCAACACCGGGTCCACCTTGCATTCGAGGCGGCATAAGGCCCCTCATTCGTACTCCCATCATTGGCCCTTCAGGACCAGGGAAAAGAGGCCCAATAGGGGGTCCTTGTCTGGGACCTCCAGGACCCTGAAAATGAGGAGCCATATCGGGTCTTAGATGCGGGCCTTGCACACCTCTGGGGCCCATTGGACCAGGCGGTCTAAAGGTATTCAGCATTCCGCTTGGGTCGCCAGGCGCTAAAATAAACAAACAAATACACAGTTAACATTCAGCCTATAAAAAACTGTGCAACATGATCGCAATTATAATACGTACTGATAGGGTTCACATACAAGTAAACCTTCTCGCATTCATCGCAAGACGTCACGATCTAACAGTGAAGTGAGGTTTAACAGGGCTCGATAAACACTTGAATTCCAGCTTGAACTTTGGGCAAGCAGCTCTAACATTCTGCTTACCCGGGGCCACTTCTTGGTCGTCTAAGTTAAAGATTTAGTAAGAAGATGGCTTGCCCTTGCCCATTGTGAGCCAGTTGCTTGCCCAGCAAGAAAATCTACTAATCCCGGACTACCGGACGGGATTTTTTTTCGAGCCCTGAGTGGGAAATCTCCAAGATGGCGTGCATTTCTCGCGTACTAGGCGGACATCTCGCTTTTATCATGAGAATTGTTTAACGCCTTTATGTGCACTATCTGGCGAAAGATACTTTCCACCATTTTAAACCCTTGTTTTTACACAAAATAGTTTTCGTTTACCACTTTTGATCCAGGGAAAATCTACCTCTCTTCTTATAAACAGGGCTAACTTTGACTTACACCATGGTGTATCTATCAACATTTGGGTTCACGAACCTCGTTTTACGCTATATGATGAGGGAGGAGTGCCACTTATATCACTGATATACTCAACAGTCCAGTTTCTAGTCCTTTACCTGTTGTGAGTAGTTTAGTCTAGTTTAAGTGAAATTCAAAGAGAACGGTTGATGACTTACCAGCCCCAAGCAATCCTGCCCCCATGCCAGGACCCATGGCAGGACCCTGCATCCTTGGAGGGCCCATTTTATTCTGCTGCAGAGGTTCCAGGATCTGTTTAAGGGCATTGGGTAGGGCTGCACCTCCTGCCTCATTGTGAAGCTGAGGCTGAGAATTGGATGGCGCAGAAGACATACTACCCGGTTGAGAGGGTTTCTGAAATCACAGAATACGATCAGTGTGTTAAGATAACACAGTGGAAAAAACAAACAAGCGTAACAATACTTTGAGCCACATCTAATCAGCAATCAGGGAAAAAAGGAAGAAGGATCGGCTAATCGCAGGTGAAAGCACTTCTAGCCTGCGTCGAAGACGTACTCTAACCCCGGTTGGTAACGTCTGCGAAGCAGAGCCGATATCCTTGTTCTGGGCCACTACTGGGCCCCCAAAAGACTCAACCAATCACCGGAAATGCGTTCGAATTTCCCTTTAACTTGACTGGCAAATAAGTCATGACATTTTTAACAGGCCAATCATGGTGCGTACTCAAATCCTGGAGCACAAATGGAGGGCCCAGAACAAGACAGACAGACTTAACCAGGGCCAAGTTGTTCAAAAGGTGGATAACGCTCTCAACTGGATAAATATTTAACTTAACATAGATAGCACAAGTAGTTTCCCTAATGTTTATCCAGTGGATAGTGATTTATCCGGTGGATAGCGCTATCCAACGTATGAACAACCCAGACCCGGAGTTTAGTTCCGTCTGTGGCGCAGGCTAAACCACTTCGAGTTTCCCCTGTTTTGATGTAAGATGCAGCGATTTATTAAAATGCAAGCCATTTAACATTGCAAATACGTTAAACGAGCTTTATGACATAGCTGTTAGACACGGCACACATGACTGTGTGGACCGTTTAGACTGAAATACTTAATTGAATGAAAAATGATCTACACGGTGGGAACTTGCAAAGGTGGGGAAGCGAAAAATCACTGGGCGTGCGAGAACGCAAAGGGCAAGCCAAGGAGGAGAAGGGTGATTCCTCTCGTTTCCACTTCCCTTCAGGTTAGTATTCACCATGTAGGATAAACGAAGCAAAAAAGTTAAGGTATGGCCAATGCTGAATCCATCATTTGTAGGTACCCCTCTAAGGTGGACTATCTTTGAAGACGTACCAGCTTACAGTGACGGATTCTCTACACTAACTCAAAACCATTTACAGTTGATTTCTATCACACAAAATGCTACATCATGGGGGCCGCTTATAGAAGACGCGTTTTTGTTGTAAAGTGGTAGTAAACTGGAAATTGTGGAGAAGTGCGTATTAGTGCATTGACTGGTAAAACCTATTATTTTGGATAGGTGGTCGCACATAGCAGTTCTACTGTACTTCGTCTTAAAATTTATTACCGACACGTGACATGACGCTTACCATTAGTTTATCTAACAGAGTCTGCACAGTAACTGGAGCTGAGTTGCTCTGGCTGACTGCCGCACCTTCAAATGACAAAACAAGAGATAACGCTGATTAGGCTGACCATAAGATTTGCACAACGCAGAATACTGTTTTTTTTTAAACCTCCCGGTTATTCAAACCAGAACGCATAGTCAGTTCATCATTATTATAAATTACTATCATCACTATTGTTAACTGATTAATTATTACTATTATTATCAATTTTTCTTCCCCACCTAAAAAAGTAAAAAACGTCCCCAGCGAAGAAGGGCGATGAAAGGCGGATTTATCTGCAGGCTAGCTGCAATCTTGCCCACGATTTTTCTACCAAATGTGTTCTCCTCAGGAGGCCACAAGAGGCGTGATTTCATTATACAGTCAGGGCTTGAAAAAATTGAATTCCAATTTGTCTTGTCTGGGGCCAGTTCTTGCTCGTCTTAGTTAATGATTTTGTCAGAGGATGACTTGCCTGGACCCTCACCCATTGGACAAGCAAGCTTTAAAAGTTACTTGCCCAGCAAGAAAATCTACTTGTCCTAGACCACTAGTTGGGACTTGTTTCGAGTCCTGACAGTGCACCCGATATAACGAGGTACTGGAAAAATTATCGGGCTCCAGTTCCACGCATTTTACTGCAACTGGGACAAAAAATATTATTCTTTACGCTTGGGTTCAACTATCGGGGGCGTCATATAAAGGTTGGTTATACCCGGGCTTCACTGTATAACTTGTGGAAGAAAACTCAAGTTTGTGTTAGATAAGGTAAATGAATTGAACGCGGTTAAAACTAAACTAAATTTCTAGGATTACTAGAGTTTCGCCTGTAATACCCTTGCATTGAGCGGTCATACCGTCGGAGTTCTTTGACGCCAGAACCACTTTATATAGCATTATAGACAGCAGCACAAGAAAGGATAGTCTCCCTCGCAGCCGTTTTTGTCTCGTCACGCAACGCTTGGGAGGAGAGTTGAGTGACGAGACAAGAGGGAGAGAAAGAAAAGAACTGCTGAGGAGTTTTCACTGGAACAATTAGACTTCCTTCACAGTCTCATAATTTGAATTATATTGATGTCTTTAACTGTTGGGGAGAAAACGTGGCACCACTGAAAAGTGAGAATGAGCTACAACAGCAACAAACCTGTATTTGATGAGGAAGCTGATGACAGAAGTGACATCAAAGCCGCAGGTAGCTGAACGCCGCCGCCGCTATTAGTTGACACAGCTGGAGTCTTTGCAGGTACATGAGTGGTCCCCTTCTGCCAAAAGAAATCAGCTCAGTCAATTCCAAACGGAACTGCCACAGGGAGCAAGGGAGTTAATTGTGACTTTGATTGGAGGAAACGAACGTCGCCCGAACGCATCTGGAAGGCGAAGCTTTCCGAGCGAGACACGAAGTGCCGAGAAGAAAATTATAGTCGCTGTTGTTCGTCCACATTTATTACCGTTCGCGGTTTTCCAGAGCATTGGATAATATTTCACCAGGTTTGCAAAACGATCGCATGACGGTTTGATTGGTCAAGTTCATATTGGATTCTACAGTAAACAAAGGCGATTGGCGCTCTCAATTATAAAATTTAACTGCAATCAAGGTCACAAATTGCTCCTCTGCGCCCTGTGAAACTACTGATGTCTGGCGTTTATATTAAAAGAGTTTGACTGGGCTGAACTTCAGATTTGTGTAACTAGCCCGTAGGGTGTACGAGCAATTACTGCCAAAAAAATAATAATAATAAGGGGGTGATTGGACTATGGCTTAAACGAATTGTGGTCGTTTCGCCCATCGGGCGAATCGAACTAAGTCCGGGCGAACTGCCGTCGGGCGAATCGAACGGCTTAAAGAACGACAAATAAACATCCAGCGAAACGAACTAAGTACGCACGAACTGCCGTCGGGTGAATCGACTTTCAGGCGAAACGACCAGTTACCGCGCTGGAACGTGAGCAAGTATCCTATCTTGCGATCGAGTGGCGAAGGCGTGAGAGTCTCCTTTCGCGTGCGGCTATCGCGTGACTTCTCGCGACTCCCCCAAAAGGAGAGCTTGCTCGAAGGCTATAAGCATCCAAGAACGCTAAACTCCACGAACTAAAAATAATCAGTGCTCCAAAACAAAAGGATTAATGTAATAGATATGATTTAGCAAAAACTGAAAGGAGTTTACAATCTGGACATACCTCATCATGAGGGATGACTTTAGGTTCTTCAGAACTTCCTTGCTGGTTTTCTGGATCAGGTTCTGCAGGACTGTCTGGAAGACTACAAAAAACAAAGAAACAAACAAGCGAAAAAGAGCTCATGTTCAGCATATTAGAGAATCTGTCAGCTTTGTAAAGATTTAGTTTTACATCTAGCGTTGATAGGTACTAAACTCCAAACAAACAAGTAACAAATTACTCATGCAGTTTTTTTTGTACGTGGAAAAGAAACAAAGTAACTGCTTTAAGGTTCAGGTCGTTCGACTTGTGTTTTGTCACATGTGATTTGCAAGATGGCATTACATAAACACCCTAAATTATAAAGCACATAAATAACAAAGAAAATTTGTAAAACAATTTTTCTAAAAAAAGATTCAATATCAAAAATAGGAGTTCACAAACTTGAGCATACCTTGACTTGGTTAAAAATATATCAGCAAGGATACTTGCTTCTCGAGTTTTCTGTCGGCAGAAAATTACAAACAGATAGTATTACACCAGCAAATAATCAAGGCAGGTGTTACCTTTTTAACGATAAATACCACTAGTTATTTGTAGTGTAAAATTGTTACAAGAACGAGGTTCTGTCTAGTCAAGAAACAAAATTTTAACAACCCACTAGAGTTTCTAAACACATAAAGGCTGTTTTTCACTAGTGATGGAGTCGGAGTCAGAATCGTTAGAGCGCTTATGACGTTGTGAAAATAGAACATCGGAGTCGTAAGCGGAGTCATAAACGCGACGGAATCGGGGTCAGAAGAATCAGAACGTTTCAATTTTCCTCCGACTCCGCTTCCGACTCCGTCGCTTACGATCTAGTGAAAACCAGATTGTTGGAGTCGGAGGCATAAGCGGAAGGAGAAAACAATCATTGTGCAATGCAAGTTCCCACGCTTTATGATTGGTTTAGTTCTTCTGCTTCTACTTACAACCTGGTTTCATTTGATCGTAAGCGGAGTCAGAACGCTGTTTTCACTAGATTGTTAAGTCCTACGCTTCTGATTACGACAACGACTCCGTCGCTAGTGAAAACCAGCATTGAAAGCAAGTCCGGATCTTCAGTTTTTTTAAGAGGGGGGTGGTGATGGTGGAGGAAGGGGGCGGGGGGTCCTAATTCGTAATTTTCTACAAAATAAAGCTCCGTTATAAAACAAGTGGGGCTTGTACAATTTACATTACACACAGGCTTAAGGGAATACAGTCAAACCTCTCTACATTTTTGGCAACCTTGGGGACGGAAGTAAAGAGCTGTTGTAGATAGGTGCCTATTGGGGGGAGGGAGTGTAATGTAAAACCTCTTTTGGAGAGGGGATGTAGAAAATGTTCTCAATAGTGTACTGTATTACAATTTCAAATAACAAAATGAAACAGTAAAATCCAAAAAATACTGTAAAATGATCAGAACAGAAATCTTAATAAACAAATCGAGTTATGTGACGACATCAGTCAACATAATTCACTTTTAAATGGCCATTCTGGAGAGATTATTTAATGCTTTTCTGTGGGTGGCCATTTAAAGAGGTTAATGGAAGAGTGATTGTATGGAATGTTTGTTTGGACAAAAATTCCAGCTGTTATCATTTACAGGGTGATGGCTGTTAGTGCAGGGTTCAACATAAAATGTATGACTAACCTGTATGTGTTTTTGTTCACTTTTGGTTCCTCGTTCTGTCTGATGATCAACTGTTAAGGGCGCAGGTCTGTACCACTGAAGTAAGACCATTACAAAACCCCTTGTTAGAACATGATCCTTGGGATCCGATTGGGACCCGATTTATTTTTATAGATAGATGTTATTTTTTTTAAAAATTTAATTAGTTGCTATTGAGATATTAATTACTTAATTTTTCTCTTATATTGTCAAACACTTTTATCATGAGCCCCTGGCTCGGGGGATTGGGAGACCACCCCCTGTGTATCTGACATTAAATAAATTATCTTATCTTATCTTATGAGACAGCACTTAAATAGCCATTGTTAAAGAATAGAAAGTGCACCTAATGAAAGGCAGTGGCCAGGGCTGTCATTAAGAGGCGGGGGCTGGGGATTTCCCCCGGCTACTATGAACGTCTTCCCAGGCTACTTTCAAAGGAAAATAAAAGAAAAATAGAACCGAAAGAAATTCCTAGCTGTTTGATTCCCCGCCCACTTGTTGTATTTAACCGGCAACTTGAAATCTTAGTGACAACCCTGAGTGGCACAAGTAATATGGCCCTCCTTTTCTTCCCACACCCCCTGTCCTTCCCTCGCACCTCTTCCTGCTTTCCTGTGAATTCTGTTTGGGCCTCTTTTCGTGCTTGAAGGCTTCTCTCGAGTCCTCAGGGCCTTGGTTTCTTCATTAAAGATGCCCAGACGGATTGATTGGCTTGTTGTTTACTGAGGCGTGTGCGCGTGTGTGTATGTGTGTGGGCAATTATTGTCAATATTCCTAAGGTATAACTTAATAATATTAGCCCCAGGACCCCCATGCTCTTTTGCTGGCCGTGTGTTGACTGACATCTTCTTGCAATCTGATCACTTGTCTCGCATAACAGTGCAGTGCCCATTACTCCTAAAATGGGCTAGCCTGCAAGCAAGCTCTCCATTTGAGGGATATTGTGAAAAGTGGACGCGCGAGAGGCACACAAGAGGAGACGCAAAAACGGCCCTACTCGCTGGTGGGTTCTCAAGCAGCTTGCTTCCCTTGCCCAAATAGGAGAACTTGCTAGCAGGCTAAAAATGGGTGCAAGGCCTCAGCAAAATCCTACCGCCCGCCATAACATTTCCATAGTATGCTATTTACCTTTATTCTCTCTGCCATTATATCTTCACTTAACCGTTTAGCTTGCTCCACAAGCTGAAAAAGGGCAAGATAAGACCTGGTTAGTCAAACATCAAAGATTAAGAAACTGAAAACTATCCATAACTTAAGTAAGTAATCATTGAATTTATGCCCCAGGAAATTAGAGAAAATTACTGGTGCAAACAGGATGAATGTTATAAAGAAGTCTCAAAAAGGTTTCTCTGGTAAAATCCAAACATACAATTGTGTGTACTCTGACTGATAAGTAGGAGGGATTTTCTGTCAGTTGTTGTCTTCAAAGGGTGACAGAAATCCTTGTTTAAGGTACATACCTGCCTTTCCCTAACCATCTCATTATGGGCGGCATCGAGAAAATTAACAGGGTGTCTCACCAGAGCTAAAAAAATAAACACCTTAATAATATTAATGATACTACATGCAGTAAACAGATCTCCAAAGATCTGGGGCAAAGAAAGTCAACTAATTAATTCAAGTTGTAGTGTAGTAGTTGTAGAATCTGAAACTTGGAGGCAGGTTATGAGTTTTTCTCTCCTAGATATATACACAGGTGGTTTTAAACTGTTCCCCATGGGAAATGCAAGTTTGATAAGCAATACTTTAGGATTTTGCTTCTCTTGGTAGTTTCCTAGTAAGGCTACTGATTATTTTACTACACTAGACATTTTTCTTATTTGATTTACAAGATGTTCAGACGTTCAAGGTACTCCACACATAAATGAGATACACATAGTTATAAGGCTAGATATTGGCATAGTCCTACTTTTTCAGTATATTAAGAAATTATTACAATTTTATGGTTAACATTGTTTCTTTCAGTTTAACGATCATGACTTCCAGCTAAACAAATTGGTAGTAAAACAACTGGACACCGCAGGAAAGGAATAAGCTGTTCATAACAAAAAACATATGTTTTTTCAGAATCAAAATAAATTTAGGGAAGGCATGGCAAACTGACCTCTTTCATCTTCATCCATCTCAAAGAAGTGGAATATAGCCAGGTTTGCATCATCAGTAGGCCATTGAACTCTTTTGCCCTTCTTTGACTTCTTAGCTGGTTTCTCTTCAGCTGCTGCTTCATCAACTGCTGAGGCTGTTGTGTCTGATGAGGTCTGTGATGCTGCAAATGTGTCAATCACAATCACAATGATGCCTTTTTTTTGGGGGGGGGGGGGGAAGATATTAGTATTGTGTCAAGACTTTAAGCCTTAAGAGTGATCAGCATCAATTTTTTCCTGGTAATATTTATCATCATAAAACAGAGTTGTCACAAGAATTTAGGGATTTAATTGACAAACTTTAACAACTTCTCACTACTGAACTTCAAAAGGAAATTTTAGTGACAACAAATGAGAATTTAAATTTTGCTATCATGGTTGTAAGGCTTACCCTCAATTTTTGATGAAATTCACACCTTATTTTATTGACGTTGTTTTATTTTTTAAATCAAATATGGGCTAGCTGAAGGCTGTGCCGGCAAGACAAGAGTCCTGAGTGAAGTTAAGACAACTCTCACAGTGCATTTGAGCAGAGAAAATGGCTGAACACAAAAGGGAAACTAACCGCATGCTACTCTAAAAAATTGAGCTTTTTAAACATCCAGTTTCCCTACAACTGGTTCTCAATATGGACAGGATTCAAACTCATGGCCTTCCTCTCCACACACCAATACTCACACAGTCATATATACATGTATATACATACATATACATACATACAACTCAATTTAAACAGGGTAACGTTAGAAAAAATATTTTAATAAAAAGAATTACTGTTTACACTTAATTTACCGTTTTACAAGATTGCTGAGTGAGAAACTGATGATTGAAACACTTGATTAAATTCCCTTTTGAATTGCCCTGGTACTGTCTTTCTGTTTCTAACATATTGAGGTAGGAAATTTGATGATTGAGCCCCACTATAGCTAAAATTAGCTACCCTTTAGATAATATTGGTACGTGGCTTGGGCAGTGTTAGCTTACCGCTCAAGTTTTGTAGCTCACAATATAAACTTTGTTCATTGAATAAGTCCTGCATTAGTACACTAGGACTACCGTAGTTTATGGAGGGATGTAAACATCATAACAGCCTTTTGTTTTTCCCTTTTTACAGAGAGTTTACAACTCATTTAAGAAGCAGCTTACAAGTAACCAAAATGGTGGTAACTTAAAGACTAAAACTGAACAAACTTTTCTGGAAGCAAGAGAATTTATAGGCCAAAAAACTTAAGTGTCTCTAAACAATCATGATTTAACTCTATAATAAAGAGGCAAATTAAAAAAAACTCTCTAGTGGCTAGACTTATGAACATACCTGAGTTAGGAGAATTGTCTTTCTCAGATGACTGCAGAGAACAAAAAAGGACAAAAAAAGCTTCAAGAACAATAGATCAAAACCCCTATACCAAAGCACATGCAGCTGAAATATGGAATTTTTTCTCATTTTCTGAAAAAGCATTTTTTGTCATTAAATCAGGATGACTGTTACATTTTGGTGTCTTTGTGTTAGTATCTCCTTTATCCTTTTATTATTAAATATAATTCTGATGGCGTCACTGGCCTTTTTTTCCTGAAACATATTTGCAAGATGATTGACTTTGTAATAGAAGTTGCATGGCCATTTTAGCCGCTTTCATACCTCAGATCCTTTGCTAAAGTCTCCAATATCCCCACCTAGACAAGAAATTTATGCAAGAAAATGTAAAAATGAACACACATGAACTTGTTCAAAAAAATTAATGAAGAGCCAACGCATACTCTTTGATAAGCACTAATCTTTATGAAATTTCTTGAGCAGACCACGTGACCTATAACAAGTTTCCCGTAACACTATATGTAGGTTTTACTTAATAATAAGATGAAATGTGATCATAGATTGTTTATTGCGCATATATATGAATAAATCGTTTCCAATTTCAGTCAATCAATAATTTTCTTTCTTCTCATCTAATCTCTAGCCTGCACTACAGACATCATTTAATGCTGGTTTATGACTTCTGCAAAAGTAGACCACAAATCCTTATTCTGGACCTCCAAATCAAGTACAAGTAAACATAATACCAAAAAAAACTTTCAAATGATTGACTTGGATAAAAACTTTTCTAGCAGGCAGTTAATTAATTTAACTTAATATCGTAAACTGTCTCTTATAAGACCTGGGCTTATTAATCTTTGTAAATGGTTTTAGCTAAGAAGGCTGATAAATGAAGAGGCTTCAATAAACAAGCCATATCAGTGATGACCAAAATATGTTTCACATTTATTGGTTTTTAATTAAGCTTCAAAACCTCACAATAATTATTGAATTCACTCCAATATATTTGGAGAGGGGATTATATCTGGGGGAGGAGCGGATGGGGTTATAATCAGATGCATTATTATGTTAACTGGTAGATTAACCTATACCTGGGAGGGGGGGTGCTTACAAGTGGGAGAGCATGTAAGTGGCAGTTTACGGTATTATATTGCAGACTTACTTGGAACTGACGGTGTGTTTTCTGGTGATCCATTTGGAGTTGAACCTGATTTGTTGTTGCTGTAAAAAAGGGAAGCAATTAACTTATTAACTTAAGGGTCTAGGTTTTACTTGAAATTTATCCTTACTCCAATTTTTTTTTATTTCCCTTATTTTCTGCATGGAAATAAAATGAATCAAAAGCAAAGGAAAAAACAGATGGGACAAATTTGAACCACAGAATCGGAATAAAGAGCATTTATAAGTTAACATTATCCTTCTTAATATAAAGTGTGTATGTAAATATGGACAAATGTTTGCTCATGTTGCAACAAAGTAAAAACATTAGGTAGTGTCCCACTACCATAATTATCAGTGAAAATTTCTAGAGAACAACTGGGACGAGATTCCTTCAATATTCACTAAATTTATAATATGTTAATGGCAGAGGTCAAATTGCATGGATTTTCCCGGACTGTCATTATTTGAAAGAAAAACAAAATCCATAGGTACTTAACAATAACATTTCTAGACCGACATTTGTAATCACCTCCAGTGAAAATGAACAAACAAGCTTGTACCTGTGTCTGACACAACAGATACCACTGCCCTTAAGGCAGCAATGCCGTGTGATTCAACAGATTATAGCAGCTGTCTACCCAATTACTGTTCTGAGAGTCAAGGCTGGTTTACCTTGTATTTGAGTTGTCAGTATCTTTGTCTTTGCTTTCCTTATCTCGTCCATCCTCTTGGCCATGTGTCTGTGACTGACTGTCCAGTATTGCATCTAGAATACCTGTGTATGTTGGCTACAACATAAAGCATATGTGAAAAATCCATTACTTAAATGCTCCTTTGAACAGTGAGAACTAGTAAAATCAACTTTTATGACAGAATCTTTTGGCAGGCTGCTTTCAATGGGTCAATAACTCCTTCAAAAGTTCATTTAAAAATTAAAGCTAAATACTGTCTTAACATGATTTTGCGAGGTTAACAGAAAAAGCTTGCACCTGACATGGCTATAGGCAGCTTTATCTAATAAAAACATAATTATTTACATCTTAAAAATGATGTAGGATTGAGCAAAGAGGAGGTACAAATAATATTTTTAAGTATGAAGCCAACCAAGAATTTTTTGGAGGATTGAAAGGTTCAAACCAAAAACACTTTGTGGAGGCAATGGGGATAATTTCTGAAGCAACACATTTGCCATGAGTGAATGCAATAGCAACACCACTGAAAAGTAAGCATAATTATGCAGTAACATAAGATCTTCCACCAACCTTGGTATTTGACACTGAAGATGTTGCTGTTGTAGTTGTAGTTGTTCCAGTCTGCAAATAATAATCATAATAATAAAATAAATAAATAAATAAATAAATAAATAAACAAAATGTTTTTTTGTAATACTTCATCACAAAGTAAAAGTAACCCCAACAACGTAGACAAATACCTTTGCAGCAGTAACGCGCTTCCTTTTCCTGACCACTGGAGCAGCAGAAGCTGCAGATGTCAGTGCATTCATAAACCCTGCACTTTCCATTGCAACCGCTTGTGAAAGAAGAAAAGTAATCATAAAACTTTTAATTAGCATTATTGAAAATGAGGGAACCTCAACAGAATGGAATTGATCAGGAAAAGTAAATAAGCAATTTTGATTGGAAGGTGCTCCTCTAACTAGAAAAAAATCTTATGCAATTAGTCATGTTTTGATTGTTCAACTATGATCTTCAGTTGAAATGACCCATCAATCACAATCCAATCACCATAACACTTTAAAATAATTATAATAGTTTTTGTGGATGTCAAAGAGCCCACACCACTATTTGAAAAGAGTAGGGGGCATAGACCCGGGTGGTGTGGCCAACCTTTCTTGGGCTGGGTGAGGACGGGATAGCCTCATGCTCCGCCTTCAGGTGTAGTACAGTGCAATGGCTACCTGTTATTAAACACAGTATGTAATGCCAGCAAAGAGCTGGAACTGAATTTCTCAATCACGTATTACCAACAGCCAGTTGCCATAGATAAAGTCAAAGTCTTCTCCATAAATTATCAAGAAGTAATAGTATCACAATAAATAATTTGTTGGATTTACAGACAGTCCTAAATAATCAGATATGATACTACCCTTGAATCTCAATGACAGAGTTGTTATACCTGCCATTGGTCAACAAGACATTAGTAATAGCTGTTGTATGTTGTTGTTGTTTATACTAAATTGTTAATTGTTTATAGCCACTTACGTTTAGGCTGAGGTGGGATGACTTTTGTCTTGGAAATATTTCTCTGTGCCAAGCTTTGTTTGACATCACTTTTAACCTCACTTAATGTTTTTAATTTCTTCTCAGGCTGAGGTGACCGGTTAGAATCCGAGGAACTGTTATCCCTGTGGTTAAAGAAAAGATCATAAATCAAATGAAGCTGTTTACAATATTACTGTAGCTTCTTAGTTTGACAGGTATACCCAAAAATTGGCAAGAAAATATACACCACTAAGCTAGCTATATTTTGCGGGAGAGATGTCTGCACCTCAACGACAGAAATTCCATACTGATGACGTAAACTCTGTCCAGAATCTGGTCAGGAGATCTGAATGGTTAACCTAGTAATTACATTTTTTAAACCATTGTTTACAAATGACAGACAAAAGGTCACAAAGGTTAAATGTAACTAGATGAATCTACTACAAAACAGTCGTTATAATTCATGGGATGGAATATAAAATAATATTCTTTAGAAAAAGGATGTGCTGCAATTTGTTTGCAGAAGAACAAAAAAAAGGCGAGAAGAATAACCTCAAACAAATTATTATCACATTTGGAACCCAGAATAATTATGTAAACAATGATTTACTTCATCATTTTAGCATTTCTGTCATTCTGGCACAGGGCAAAACATCCATAGCAGAAAAGAGCAAGGAGAGACGGCTGCACTCAAAGGCTAATTTAAACAGTAAGCAGATTTTGGATGTTTTGACAGATATTTTACCAAAAGGCACTATCAAGTATTACAAATGTTACCTTATTCTTTTACCAGGTTTTCCTTCACCTTCATAAAAGGAGAAAAATACAAGAAGGCATAAATAAAAAATTCAACTTTGTAGACATAAGGGGAAAAGAATCCTTCTTTAACACTATTTAATACATGAATGCAGAGTAGATGTCTTGACACAAATATAATATAAATTATGTTGTGGTTCAAATTTTTCTTGGGTTTGAATTTTTTAAAAACCGGTAGAAATTTTTCAAACTGGTTTGAATTCTTCAGGCCAAAAGAATGCAAGAACTGATGTAAATGCAGGGGTGATCAAAAGCCTTGAGCAGGGTTCTTGGGAAGCTGCAGTGACTGTGTAGTCATCACAGAAGTGCCAGTTACTCATAAAAAAATATTTTTTCAAGGGTAATTTAATACAATTCTTGGTTGATTTGTTTCTCAACACCCTTCCACATCATCATTTTGTCTCCTGGTCACTTTCAAAGATGCAATGAAATGCACATTTTAGGGCCATCAAAATAAAAATTTTTAATTCCCCACAGAAGCCCCCGGACTTCCCAAAGGAATGGGTGACATCTGTTCCCTAACTACTCAAGTGGGAAGGGTGCTTCTCTTTTTGTAATCTACTGCCTATTTCATTTTTTCGCCTTCTAGAGAACACACACCTAGTATTTACATAAGTTAATAAATTTATGATAATTTTGATCATCTCGGTTTTGTCTCACCTTGTCTATTTCCTTGCAAACTATCTTCACTTTCGGTTGAGCCATTTTGTTTTGGTTTCTCCACTTTTTCTGCGATCAAGGAACAAGAAGTACATTAAATCAAATGCGTGGTGCACTTTAGCAATTAGGGTTTCGTTTCAGTGTAAGGCAGCCCAGGTATGGTGGTGGTTCAATTTCATAAAATTTAAACCAATTGGTTTAAATTATATTTTCTTTTGTTTAAAACTCTCTATCATACATTACCATACTCAAAAACAAAGGAAAATAATATTCAAAACAAGGATAAAATAAAACCACAACATCTTCCTTATACTCTCTATTTTTAAATCCCCCTATTGAACACCCGTACTGTGGTTTTTTTTTATGGAAGATTGAAATACTTCTTCCTGCATTACCTGATTGGTTTCTTACAAGACTCATCCACTGCTTGACAATAACTGAAGCTAGCTTTTTGACATCTGGAAAAAAAGTTATTTACTCTTTTAAAAATAATATACAGTGGTCAATGCATATGCATCCTGGAAATTTTCAGGGGCTAGAGTGTAGGCAATTTTTATTTCAACAATTAGGCAGTCTGGGGCAATTTTAATTATTGGGTATATTGCTCAAAAAAACGTTTTGCTGACAGAGTCACCATCACACAAACAAATGTAGATGATTCCCAAGCCCTCTACTGTACATGTAGGTCACATAATCATAGAAATAGAGACAACCTTAAAAAGAAACAGGCCATTGTTTTACAGATGTAATAAGTTTTAATCTTCTTCATTTCTATTCATCCATGGTCCTTCAGAATACCCCCTGACCTTCCCAAAATCCTAAGGAGAACACTGCTTGAGCTCTTTTATAACTATTAAAGCAGTTACGGTGAATTTTCAGTCAATTCTGTGAACGTTAGGTGAGTTCTGAAATCACTTACAGAGAGTGTGACATATCCCCTTGAGATTGTCATAATCAAGAAATTCACGACAACAGACATGTTACCTTGATTTTCCAACTTTGTGAGATGCTTTATGATTTTGCCAGTATTTCCCTACAAAGTTTATCGAAAGATAAAGCACTTTAAATTAAGACAATATTCAAAGTAATCAAAACTAAACAGCCTCGGACACTAAATATATAGGCCATTTTGGAATTATCAAAATTAAAACTTGGCTCTGAAGATGAGGGGAATAAAATGTCCAAAGAAATAAATATAATTTACAGTCTTTCCCCACCTTATGGACACCCACTTCATAGACATCTCATTATTACTGACAGTTTGCTTTGTCTCTGGGAAAAGAAAGCCCCTACAATATCTAAATTCAACCCGCTTAATATGGACACCCCATTACTACGGACACTTCCTGCCGCAGGGAATCTACTGAAACCCTTGCCCTGATGACATCATGTGTACCGCCCAGACCAAGCCAGTTGGAGAAGACTTTCAGTCGACTGCTCTTCAGTCGACTGGTGATGATAATGATAAACCATTATTAGACATTTAGAGAAAACTTGAACTCACTTGTTTTAATGTGTCTATATTTACAGGTAGATCTCTCAGGACCTGAATCAAGTTAAAGAGAAACCACAAGTTATGTCAGAGCTAAGTACGCTAGTTTTTTTTTAAATAGCAAGACAACATGTAACACTGTATTGCAACTGTACCTCCAGTAGCTCTACCAAAACAGGAAAATTTTCATTTTTCTTCGCCTCAACGAGCCATTTGTTCAAAATACTCCACCCACCTATAGTCATAAACCTGTTAAATGAAAAAATACCAAACTCATCTCCTTTCTTATTTCATAAAATTCAGTACCATACCAGACTGATCAGTCTAGATGAAGATATATATGCTGATCCACAAGAATGAAAAGCTACACCACAAACCTCCATGCTCGCTCAAACTCACACCAGTGTGCTATAAATGGTAAGTGAGGTTGAACAAAGATTCTACTCTAATGATGCAATTTTTAACGCAACCTACAGAAAATGTGTCTCATAGGCTATTCAAATGGATAAAACTGCTCACAGCATTCACAGGAAAAAATAACGGATTCCCATTTTTGGATATTTTAGGGTATTTAAAGAATACCCATAAAAATCCCAAATTTGGCAAAGTGAGACAAGTCCCAACCAGGGAATTCCCAACCAAGTTCCCTAATTGGGACTTGTCTCACTCTTCCAAATTTGGGATTTTTGTGGGTATTCTTTAAATACCCTAAACTATCCAAAAATGGGAATCTGTTATTTATTCCTGTGATTGGCTTAAGCTTAACATGAAATTGTCTAAATCTACCCACATATTAGAGCCATTTAAGATGTAAATGTACATAATCATGGTCTATATTAAAATAAGGTGTGCCAGTTCCAAAACATATTAACTAAAATCTCTAAGGCCCCACTGGTATGAATCACATAGATGCCACGACATGTACAGGCCCACTTACTTTTCTAGTGTTTCACTTGAAGTTTCATTTTCTTTGGCAACTGAAATAGTAGCTTTAAGAATATTCAAGTAAATACACCGACTCATCAGCTTCTCAGCATCTCGCATTAAACTGCAAATGAAAATATACTGTGTGTTATTTAATATAATATTACTTATCTAGGGCCTCAACATATTGTTCTAAAACTTTGGCAGACATATACTTTTCCATTAAATGTACCTAGAGCTTACTGAAAAAAAAAAGCATATGGGGTATATTAAAATTCCACCTTTTAGATTTACACTTCTTTTTTTGAGACACCCCAGCATTAAATCAAGAAAATACTTGAAAGTAATAATTATTATTAATGTCTAACAGAAAGCAAAGCCAAAAAGACTATGAAGCATTGATTTGAATTGACATTTCTTTAATTAATTTACTTTAATTTATTTAAAATCTCTAAAGGAAGAATGAAAAGTGTTACAGTAAAAACCAGCGTATAAGAACCTAACATTTAAGAACCTGTTAGGCTAAAATTTCATTTTTAAGCACCCTTCACATAAGAACCATTTTAGGCTAAAATCCTAAAACAGGTTCTTATTTTCAAAAAAAAAAAATATATATATATATATAACACAGTCTGTATGCAATAATACTCTAAACACTATAGCATGGTTACATAAAACTTTACCATAGGTTTGATTGTAACAGAATCAGATTAAAATAGTATAGTATTTTGCTTAACAAAGCCTCCAAGAATTGTTTTTGGACATTAAACACCAGATCATTTAAAAATTCGGCTTTATTTCATGAACAAAAGTGAAGAACCTAATTAAGAACCTAGTTAGCCTAATTTTACACTAAATACCATCTATATAAGAACCTGTTTAGGCTAACTTGGAAAAACCTAGGTTCTTATACGCGGGTTTTTACTGTATGGGCAAAACGTTAAGTGCCTACAGAACATAATTACCTAATTACTCGTACAACTTCTTGTGGCGTTTTGATGTCTCCAAAAGAGCCCAGCATTGGTCTAAGTGCATTCAAAAGGGTGCGAGGTTCACCACCAGATGTGCTCTAAAACATATCAAAAGAAAAATTTATATATTTTGTTGTGTAAAATTATCCTAAATTGCTGTTAAGTAAAAGTAATTAACAATCACACCGAAGAAAATGTGCAGACAGCACAACTCACAATATCCTAACTTCCTGTAGTAGAAAAAAAAAAAATTTCAAAAAGGAATGATCTAGATAGAATGACAAATTAAGCTTTCTTGTACTGTAGCTTAAGGGCATTTGGTAAGTTGCTACTTAATAAAACAATTAATTTAATAATAATAATAATAATAATAATAATAATAAATCCATTAACCTATATTGTAAAACCCATTTAGGGAATACTGGGGGAGATGATAAACAAGGTATTGACAAGGTGTCCGTAAGAAACAAGCTAAGAAATTCTTCAAGTAAGAGAAATCTTACTTTATTTATGACTAATAGCCTTAATATTCATCCCAAAATATTTCTCTCTTTTCTGATTGCCTGAAATAACCAGCTACCATCGACCTCAATTTGAAAGACGTGTGATATTTTTACCAATGACATCAGCAAACTGAAATGCTTCCGCAGAGGACAACATTGAGGGTTGTAGGTCAGCTGTTTTGGTAGAGATGGAGTTCACTGCTTACCATGTTTTTCTCTTGAAGATTAGTATTTAATATCAAAAGGCAAAACCTTTGCTTTTTGGAATCTGTCACGAACTTTCCTAGAATAATAAAAAAAAAGAGGCATCAAGCATTGCATATAGACAAGCCTGCTCTCAACCTTGTGGAAAAAAGAAGCAAAAGTTTAAGGCATAGCTTGTCGAATTGCGACCTCTACCTTAAGTTAAGGCAACCATGTTACAAACACGAAAATAGCAACCCTTCTCTTCTTATGATACAAAAATTGCAAACAACAGAATATACAATGTCTATGTTATACTCCAGAGGGGTTGGGCAAACTTTCTCAACCAAACCTCAATTATTTTAATCTCTAAAAAACTGAACTGAAGGTTTCATTTTGTTTGAACCTCACTCAAGGTAAACCTTAAGTATATTATGCTCTTTCAAAGTCCATGAATGCATTAACACGTCTATAATATATTAAGCAATGTTCAGAAATTAGCGAAAACTATCTGTGGGGTCAAATTTTATCCCTTTCAAAGGAACTAGGATATGCGAATTAGGCATACTCAAAAAAATTATAAGCTCTATCAAAGCAAAAAAAATTATTAGAAAATGCAAACATTTATAAGACTTTTTTGCAATTCATGTTGTGAAGCAAGAAAGGAATAGTGTAATAGGAAGAATAACCACACAATAAACAAACTCTGTGTAATATATACGGGTCTTCATTCTTTCCAACAATACGAATATGTATTTTAAGAACTTTGGATGTCTATAATGGACAGAGACCATAATCAGTGTTTTCTTTTTTAATTTGATGGCATTTGCATGGTACTAAAAAAAATGAAATTAATATGTCTCTAACAACTAGCAAAAAGCCTAGTGCCCAGAGGGCAAATTGAAAGTGCTCGTTAGGCAGAACCTATGCTGGTGTGCAAAAACTCCAGGGCTGTAATTAACAGAAATAAAATTCTACTAGCATTCTACAGCATGCACATCCCATAAACCAATTCATGTTGCCTGACATATACTTGATCAGCTGGGGACAGTAGAGAAAAATTATTTGTATTTCACCAAAAAATGCCTATTAAAATCACCAGAAACTGCTTTTTTTATGTTGATTTGCAATAGAATAATGGTAGAATTATGTCAGCCTTGAGCATTTGCCCGTTGACAACTACCTTCCAATAAGTCTTGACTTTGCCTTCTTTTTTTATATGTCACAACTTCATGAGGGAATGAAGAAATACAGTAACACATAGCCAGTAACACACGTTCCACACTATTTTTCTTCTCTAGATAAGACAATAAATCTACACATAATGCAACATGCTTTTTTTTCAATCCCATACAAGAAGCCTTTAGCTTTCTCTACAGCTTGTTCTTTCCACATAAATCACTGATTTACATAATGGTAAAAGGGCTGAGTGGAGTCCAATTCGGTCTGTAATCATACAGGTACTTAACAAAATGGGATGACCGCGTAGTGGGAGTCCGATTTGTTAAATCACAAGTATGATTACAGACCATTACCATTTAATCATAACTATAACAAAATTTGCGATCTTTTAACCCTCTTGAAAATATTAAACAACACAAGAAATTTCAAGAGTTTTCTTGCTAGCAAGGAAAAAAGCCATTTAACTGCACGCGCAATGGCGCATACTTTCCAGTTACATAGGTATGAAGTCTACCCTCCTATTAAACTGTCCTAGTAGTGCTGAAATCAGGACAGTCAATAGCCAATCAGATTTGAGAATTATTTTGTAGTTATTATTAAGTCAGTAAGTGCCATAATGATTATTGTTCTCCTACATTTTAACTCTTTCATTCATTATCATTAAGCTAACAGTCGAGGAGCAATCTCTCTTTTCAACAGGAATTGATTATTTTACAATTCTTACAAAAATATATACTATATAAAATTAACTTGCTGCAAAACTGAACATTTTCTGAGGCCCTAAATACTGCACAATCAAGACATTTGCATTTGTCCTAAGAGAGAGCACTTCAGACCAAAAAACCTTTCTCAAAGACTACTTTCATTAATCATCAAATTCTTCTTTTCCTGAGGACTGTCAAATAGCCTGGTTAACTCAACAAATCAAGTTTAGGAATAAATGACCTCTTTTTTCTCATTCCATTAACAGCCCTGTGATCACCGCCCAATTTCTGACGAACAAACCAATTCTTTAAAGAGTTTAGGTAAAAAGTAAAGCATAAAGGTGAAGCTCTTGTTCCTTTCCAATCATCATTTTTTGGAGTGAATGAAAAGGAGGAGAAATGGCACAGAAGTTGTCAGCCTTGCATAAGTCCAAATAATAAAGGAAATGTTTACACGATTGTAGATTATACTGTAGAACATTCATGAATGTGGTTTAAACAGGAGGGTAAGTTGCTTTAAAAAATTGAGCAGAGTTTATCACATTGTTAGGATTCATGAATATTAATAAACCTTTCCTTTCACTAATTCTGCGTCGTAGCAATATTTGACTTCGTTCGACCTTTATAGTCGAAAAACTTCACTATTCTACAGGCAATCTTCGTGGATGAGGGTAAAAGAAAATTTCCCTTTACAATTAAAAACTGAAAACTTGACGCGCACACAGATCCATTTCTCAAACGGAATTTACACAAACTCGATCAGTCATTAGAAACGCGTGCGACTTCACACAACTCCGTTTCACTCAATTCCTAATACTCCAAAAGCAATATACAAGAAAACAAGTACAACCACATGTCTTTAGTAAAACATTTGCCTCAACTGTTAGAGACTTAGTTCCGATCCATTCGGTTTAGGAACACTGTTATGAATACTGCTGCAATTCTGTCGGTCAATTGGCACAGGTCCTGCTTGGTATCAAGTTGTCTCCCTTCGTACAAAATTCTAAGGTTTGATGTTGTCTTTTGAACTGTTGGAATTTGCCTTTCCTACACAGTCTTTATTTCAGACTGCTTATTATTCGAGACCATCGAGATCTTTTCTGATAAAGTGAAAAAGGAAGGACAAAGGACGCAAGTGATTTTAACCACCACGCGAAGACCGCTTTATTTGCAGTTCAACGTGAACGGTGGTTTTATGCGATAAGAGAAAGAGAAAGGCCATATCAACCAACTTACTCTTGGGTTCTGCCTCGCTTTGCTAACCCTTTCCTCAAAGAACTTTCTTTCGTCAATATATACACGATTTAAGCGTGTACATAAATTTTAAAAAAGGAGTTTGGGGCGAACTAATATGACGCGAAACACAATCTACAAGAGCGGCCATTTCACATGGCCGCTCCACTTCAAACAGTCTGTTGATCGATTCCTCCGCAAATGGGCTTCAATTCATCCTGAAAATCACACAAAAAGAACACCATTAGTCCAAGATTGTTACCGCGTCGAAATTTCCACTTCAAATCGTACTTGTGAGGAAGGAAACTGCACAAATTTCAGGCGGGAATTATCCAAACTACATCGCCTTACCAAGTCACACTTGAAAGTCGTACCACACCCCAGAGGCACGATGGACTTACGTTAATCGAACAATGACACTAACTGTTGATTGGTCTATCGCCCATCAATCAAGTGGTTACTTCAAGAGATTTGGGAAAAAGATTGGGCCGAGGTACACTGGCAACATATCAAAATGGCGGCTTCATTTCGAGTGTTATCAAGTCTGAGAAATGTGCTTGCTTTGACCAGTTTTAGGCAAAACTTTCATCAGAAATTATTCAGCGTTTGTTTGAGAACAAGTGTTTTTCACAGTTGGAGCCCATGCTCGTGGATGTTAGGATATCCATACCTTGAAGGTACAGATCATAATTAGACTGCGAGCAGTCTCTTATTTTTCTATGCAAAGTTACTGCACGCGAAACCAAAGCACGCGAGTGGCAAGCGGCGAAGCCGCGAGCCGCGATAAACAAGGGCGTAAGCCCGAGAAGAAAAAATAAGAGACTGCTGACTCTTTTGTACTGTCTGGGGACAACGAAGCTGTCAGGGTAATTTAATTAACCAATTAAACCCGAGTAACTTGAAACGGTTTATAAATAGAACATAAACAACTGAAAAAGTATTGAATTCCTTTCCCTTGAGGAAATTTACAGCAGTTTCCTTCTTTAAGATATCGCATTCCTTAAGAGTTTTAGTTTACAAGCAATTACAGCTTGGTTCGCTATTGTTTGTGAGGCGTGACTATTTTTATCGCTTGCAATCTCACAACAGACCAGTCAATGATCTGTCAACAGCTGTAAAATTGACCAATCAGTTGCTGCGTTTCTGGGCTGACAGAGGGTTTGTTTACTACAAAAGTGTTTGCAGTCCATCTTTTCTCGTCTCGTCCCAATCCCTCATTGTAACATAACATCGTGGTTTGCAATCGTGCTGGCTGAGATAAGAACTAGACGGATTTTAACAGAAAAGGCAGACTGCACGCAGTCTAGATCATAATTTACCCTGCCGATTCTGGTGTGCAAAGTTAAATGAAATTGAACTTATCAATTTGCTTTGCGTCATTACAGCTGCAGAAGAAGTAGATAAGTGCAAGCAATATAAGCTAAGATGAAAGTCACCTAGGCGAGCTAACTTTTTACTTATTTCTCGAAAGTCAAATGCAAAATCTACATCAACTCTTAAGACTTATACATCAATAAATAATAGCAAGATCATGTCGCAAGTTAATGAGATCATGAGACTTTTGTTTCCATACTGATGTTAACTGTCACTTATAAGCTCTGTCACTTATAAGCCACCTGTCTCCCAGCCCCGTGGTTGAGGCGTGATATTAATGTATCAGTCAATTCCAGGTACACTCATGCCCCACCAGGCAGCGGCCGGGCATTTGCCTGCCTTGTCAGTCCCAGGGGTGGGGCATTAGCAACTTTTTTGCCCACTGGGGATTGGGCATTTGCCAACCCCAGTGCCACCCACAAGCTTTTGGCATGCACATGTATTCCTATCCAAACATAACTAAATATGGACAATTTTACAGGAAACCAAGCAGATTTGCAGATTAGCTCATATGGCAAGTGTCCCCACCCCTGGGAATTTGCCTTTCAAGGCCAAAAAATGTTTATGCCCCGGGGTTAGCCTAGGGGGTATGGGCGTACCTGGAATTGCATAAAATTCATGACAGAGGCTGACAAAGTGTCTTTTTTGAGAAATTTTAAAATGGAAAGATAGCAGCTTCTTGACATATTGGCTAAGAAGGAAAAGATTGAAAATGAGCTTTGCTCTGTATTTGAAGGTTTTTAACCATGGTTGCCACGGGTCAGGAAATGGGCATGGAAAAAAGTTCTTCAAGGTCAGGGAAAAGTCAGGGAATTTCACTTCAAATCAAGGGAAAATTTAATTCATTGAAAGAAGTCAGGGAAAGTGAAATTTTAATGGTACATATTAATTTTCTACTTTCCCCTCCAGATTCATTGTTTTCGAAAATTTAAAATTTTTGTGCATTTTATTTCATGTTGTCTTGGTGCAATATTTTTCATAAAAATTGAACTACAAGCTGATGTTGGGTTTCAGAAAAATCTATCCTTTTTGCCAGACGTTATGCTATGAAGCTATCAATTATTCATGTAGACTGCATGTGACTTGCTGAAAGCATAAATAAATGGGTGGAGAGGATGGCTGTGAGAGAATGGTTAAGTCCACTACCAGAACCAATTTGTGAAAATGTCAATTCAGTTGGTCAGGGAAATTTTCCTCCTGTCAGGAGATAGTTAGGAAAAAGTCAGGGAATTTCTGAAAACGTCTGGTTGTGGCAACCATGTTAACGTATTTTTTTAAATTTTATTATTATACCCCCTTAAGCTTCAATGACTAAACTTGATTGAACAATAGTTAGTAGCTAAAGAAGTAAGGCTCAGATACTGTTTTGCAGGTATTAGGACTGTCAAATGTACCAGGATGGTTTCAAGTTTAACATCAAACAGAGTTTTAAGTCCTGTAATGGCTGAACTTCTGAAAAGTATTCAATATGGTAATGTCCTTGTTCTAGACTCAGCATGCTTTTCTATTATTTAACTACATGTTAAATAGGATGACCTCATTGGTTTTCCTCTTGATGCACTGGTTTTAAAGAGTAATAAAGTTGAAGAAGTGTTATGTCTAAGGCCTAGGCCAAACATTGAACTTTTCACAGGATGAACCAACTCTAATTTAGGTCGACCTAAACTTAGTTAAGATTGTCCATTGGTGCAGATGCCAAACTTAGGATGCATTGAACCAATCAACCAAATCAGATCAAAAAGCAATTTTCATAAATTTTCTCCCCGAGGCTAAATATACATTATCATACAAATTTTTAATTTATTTATTTTGAGTTTAGCTTAGTGTATGTAAAGATCAACATATGGCCCAGAGACTATCTTCAGACATTCTAGCCATCTGAAGCAGATGGATAGAATGTGTTGGACAATCCAAACTCATTCAGATGAACATAACTGAGCCAGACGTAGAACTTTTCATGAACATAACTCACTAAGTTTGGTTTGTCTCATGAAAAGTTCGATGTTTGGCCTTGGCCTCACATTTCTTAATTGTCTATGACTGTTGTGATCAAGTTTGGGGCTAATTAGCAGGCTAAATGCAGAAAACTTGTGTGCTACCGTGAAAATGGAAGTTTTAATTCTTGGTGTTTATCTTGAAATCTTTTTTTTTTTAGGGCACCCATTATGCACGGGTAAATATGGTACCTATACGATATTATGAGAACATCCAAAGTGATGAAACAATCAAATAACTTGTGCAGTGATAGTCTTGAGTTAAAGACTGAGGTGTTCACATTTCCACGCACAAATTGTTCTAATAAATTTACATCAAAACTTGCTGTTCTTGTTCATTCATCTGTATTGATTATCACTGAAAATTTTTTTCAGAAATAACAAGCGTGTAGTGTCAAGGCTCAAAAAAGGAGGATTTTGTTTTCATCAGCTGCGTTGATTAACTAGTTTAGTTGATTGAGGAGATGACCTTTTGAGTGCTGTCTCCTTGTCAGAGCAAATAATTTAGGGGATTGTGGGTGTGTGGTTTACATACTGGATGTTAGAGTTCTGTCATTGGTGGGAACAAAAAGAGGATGAATTATGTATGGGGGTTTGACTTAAACTAGAATATAATGGTATGGTTACCTGATAAATCTTTGTTTTGTAGGACCTAAATATTTTATTTTTAATGTCACTAGGCTGACAAGGCAAAGCAAACATTATTTTATGTCTTTGAAGTTAAATTAGTAGTTTCTCTCTTGCATGGCTTTTATTGTTTACGAAGTCATTCGCATGGCTTGTCTGTCACGTAGCTGGTTCGCTTAGGCCACGTTTCCCCTGGGGCATTTGAAAGAAACCAACTATGTGGCTGACAAGCCATGTAAACGACTTCGGAGACACTAGCCATACAAAAGAAAAACCTCTGCTTGCTGGGTAGATTTTTCCAGCCTTGTGGGGAAAAGGAAAGTGGTCAAATCATGTATGTACAAGAAACTGGGGTACAATTATCTAACTGGGAAAGGGAGATTAGTTTTGGTTAGATAAAATTAATATTATAGGGAGTTTTGAGAAACTGATGCTTCAAGAAACTGGAAATCTACTGTAATAATGACCACCAGTGCACCGGTCATAGAGTTATTATTATTCTCTGACCAGTGCAGTGGTGATTATTGTTACAGTTGTTAGCATTGAAGTTGATGGTGAAAGCTGTGCACAAGACCTTTCTGACTTGTTATCTGGTTGATATATTTCATGGAGGGTTTTCATGGAATTAAGACACTTTACATTATTTTATTACTGTTATTGACTAGCCTATGAGCAAGCTCTCTGGGGCGCTCTAATAGGGGTGGGGGCTGGAAAGGAAGCTACCCTTCCTTTTCTACCTGCCCTGCTGCCAGAGCGCCCCAGAGAGCTTGCTCGCAGGCTAGTTATTGTCTAGTACTTTTGTATTTTTTGCTTCAGATGTGAATAGTGTAGACTAAAGCAATACGGTCATTTACTTCCCTTTCTTTCAGGAAAAGAAAAATGGATGGACCAACAACATCGCCTTTCTCTTGTCAAAAGATATGAAGATGGAATTATTGATCATCATTCAACAGAATATGAAAAGTGTGTTTCACAGAACCAATGATGGACTTATTTTATGTTAATAGAAGAAAAAGAAACTCTTCTTTTCCTGGCAATGGCTGACATATATAGTGCATTATTTTGGGGGTATTTAAGTGCTTCCTTTTGTAAACACCCAAAGATGAGTAGTTCCTTGCAATTGCACATAACAGATATGTCCAGACAATGGACAGACCTGAAGATTTCATTAACAACTAAATTTTATTTTTCCATGAAAAGTTAACTTATAAGGATTTATGGTATATGAATTTCGATTTGTCTTCAGGTTGACTTTAGAACACTTTCAAGTTTTCTGGCCAGGTATGCACCGTGTCTTGTTAGTTTAAATCCTCTGTTTTATCATTTTTTGTACATCTATATGTTTTAAGTGTTAAACAAACTGTGTCACGAAATTTATCAACTTTCAAACAGTGGGAATGGTCGCCAAACTGTGTGAAAGTCAAAACATTCAAAGAAGGTATAGACAACATGACAAATATAAAAGAAGGTGTGGATGAACAAATTTGAAGAATATTGAAATGGATTGCAATTGTAGTTTTGAAAACTTGTTAACCTAAAAGTTTTTCAAAGTTCATTTTTGTTGTTTGTAACATTTGATATGATGCTTGGGAGAAAAATGTGTTTGACACAAAGCTGTGATTTTGTCATTTGCAAGTCATTTCTCAAATTCCATGGTAAATAAGGATGTACAGCTGTGACTCAGCCCCTTTAACTTCATTCCAGTTTAGTTTTTTTGTAACTCTGTCTCTGGTTCATTACAATAAAAACAGCCAGAGGAAAGGGAACAAAAGAATCAAATGTGGGACGGAGTAGTGATAAGGACTGGAATGGTGAGGAAGTTATTAATAATATTGCTTTCTGATTACTTGATTTTCATTGTTACATTCTTTAAAGATGGATCTCCAATTTGGATAAATTATAGAAGAAATTTCTTGGGCCAGTTTGCCCCAAAGGTAATTAAATATATATTTTATTTAAGCCTTGTGCTAGTATTTTGCCACCTGTGCAGGCACATGTAGCCTAACGAAATTTTGCTTAGGCTTGATTTCATTAATTTGATTTTATCCTTGGTTTATGTTATGTTGTTCTTTGTTTCAAAATGTTATTATACCTAAAAACATTGAACACTTCTGAGTAAAAGTTTCTGTAGTTTATTTTACTTGTCTAATCTGACAGTCTTATTTATAAATATTTGAAAATTCATCTCTTCTAATTGCATTTATTTTATGTATACTGAAACCTTCTTTTCATAATTCTGTTCCAGAGAACTCGAGAAAGATGCATTGTAAGTGCTTATTAACAGAGCTGTTCTCTTAGAGAATGAAAAAGAAGTTTAAGAGAACTATTAGTCATAGTATGTCCACTTGATAATATGCAAAACCAACTGAAGATGAAAAAGGACCAAAAAACAATACAGAAACCTATTGAGATTACCGTATCTTTCGTTGTAGTTATCTCTGTACTGAATCAAAGACTTGTACAACACTACTATCCTGTTTTGCGTTTTGTGTCTTCAATTTTTCCCACTTGTCTAAACTAGACTCATGTATGTGGAGATGATAGGTAGAAATAACCAATTATTAGCACATGGAAACAAACTATCTACTTTACTAGGTAAATAAAATAATCTATTGTGCATGTACCATCCAGGCCCCAGTTGTTGAAAAGGTGGATAATGCTATCCATTGGATCATGCAATTGGATTCCCTAACACTCATCTGCCGGAGAGCGATTTATCTGGTGGATAGCCCTATCCAACCATTGGGTAGCTTAAAATTTACTTCAATAATTCACAAGCGTGAAAAAAAAATTACAGCAATCATTCCCTAACCCAAGATATGTTATGTAATAAGTAATCGTTTGTGACAATCTTCTTAATTGTAGAGGCGAACCGTTGTCTGCAGTAATCCTTGTCCGCTGTGTCAACTTAAAGCTAAGAAAAACTATGACCTGGTCTATACAGTGAGTAGTATCAGTTGTTTAACCCTTTAATAATGAGAAGGGCATTGCAACTGAGTGACTTTGGCCCTAAATTACTGACTTCACTCCCCAAATCACAATCCACTCATAACAACGTTGCACCAAAAGCTAAAATTCTTGGAACAGTGTTTGGATAATGCTTACTATGACATTTTGTGCAGCAGCACGCTGCTAGTCATTGAACCAGTCAAACACCTCAACCACCAAGCAGAACCATATGCTTGTACATATACCACTTATGATGACATCACGATTAATGTGCGTAATTCTGATAAACGGGCCAAACTAGAAGATTGGAGATGAAACCTACCCACTACTTACTAACTTCCTTGAAAATACTTTCAAGTTCCTTGGTATTTCACTTTTAGAACACTTTTGTTTCGGCGAAGACGCCCTGTAAAAGCCCAACAGAAGAACAAATAGAGATAGTAAAGGATACAACCATAAAATAGTATCGACACTTCAAAAACCATCTTCAGACTGCTGAAACTTAGAAAACTGGTATTTTTGTTAAATTTGCACATCAGAAATGAAAGGCAGCGTAGAACCATGATTTAAACATCGTTTTTGGTGGTTTTGCTTTTTGTTGGTTAGGCACCAAAGTTTGCTGTTACTTTTTAGGATGTGCAAAAAACAGATAAATTTAAAACCTTGTTCATTGTTTTTTTTCCAGGATGTTGGTTTGTTGAGTCAGTTTATCAGCCCATATACTGGATTAGTTCTTCAAGTACAAAAAACAGGTATTTTTGAAATGCAATTTATTTTCTTACATTTACTTTTTCTTTACACCCCAAAATGCACTTTATTTGAGCTTCATTTGATGTTGGTGCGGCCCCGTGGATCCAACCCTCGACTTCCCACTCTGCAAGGTCGCACTCTACCAACTGAGCTGAGCTGATCCTGCCAGTGTTGGTCTTGTGTTGAGTGTGAAAGCAATGGTCGGCTTAGTTTGTCATCGTGGGTCAGTGGTGTATTTGTCTGTAGCACCTCATCTGTAGGCTCTATGACCAGCCATGGTGTGTCGATGAAGACGCGATTTTATTCACCTTTATACTGCTAGGCGCATGGGTTGGGCCATTCCTTAAATTGATCAATCAAAAGGTTCAAGGCTTTTTAATTGGAGCAACCCCTTAGTCGACGTTTTTAGAGCCTGGCAACCCAATTTTGCCTCTCCCTACGTTCCTGGAGGAAGGACTGCAACATATGTAAGAGGCTAAACTCGCGAGAATAAGGTTACTAAGGTTGTAAAAGGATACAAGTTGTTGTAAGAGTTTGGAAGATGGTGGACGATGATAGTTTGCTACACAGCGTTCTTTGAAGTTGTTTGAATTTTTTTTGTTTTAACTTTGAACTTGGGGATTTCAGAAAAAGACGAAACTTGCTCCATAGGATCGAATTCTGTGGCAAGGTGCCTTTTTTATGTAATAGGAAGCTTTAGCAACAATCTTCACGTCACTGCCCAGCCATAAGGTTGCAAAATTAAGAGTGCATCGTTGTTGGACACACACTTGACTGGTGCTTTATCATTTAAGAACTGGTCACCAATACTTGCGTAATTGATTGAATCGGGAAGTAACTTAACACTTTGACTTAAACGGAAACATGTTTTGGTTACAGCAGCTTTACTTCTTTTCTTTCCATTTACCAAAGTTATAGCATGGGTCTGTCACGTGGTTCGTTCTAAGGCGTACGGAAATGGGAACAAGTTTTTCTGAGACCCGACTCTTCACAAAAGATGTGTACAATCCACTAAAACTGTCTGAAATCCTCTCATAACTCGTAACATGTGGCCGACTGGTTGTTTTTTTGAGTTATATGTACTACTTAAATGACTATAAATTGAAATTTACTCCCTTTTTTATTAACTGTTACAACCTTCAATCATGTCTCTTTTATCAGGTGTTTGTCGAAGGCAACAGAAACTTCTACTAAAGGCAATTGAAGAAGCGAAAGACAAAGGTAGGTACCGCTCCTTTGACTCCAAGAATTCTTTCTCAGTCACTCTCACAGGCTTTGTGGCTGGTTGTATCGAATAGCAAACACATCGATTAGCTCAATTATTCTCTGCTGATGTGAGAGAGATTATAGATCCAGTGTGGTAAGAAGGGAAGCACAGATCGTGCTTCTGCAAGAGCCAGCCCGCCCTCTCACATGAACACATAAAAAATTTCACCAAGGTTTTAGAGTTAAGGCGAGATCTCGGAAACCGGGCCAGCCCGGCCAACCGGGCTCATGTGAAGAGGCCCTTAGACTGCTGGCAGTACCCCAGGATGCTTGCGCGAGCGAAGGAAACAGTGGCGAGCCGAGGGGAAACTGGGGAAAAGGCGAGAAGCGAAGCCTGGTTCCCCTGTCGGTCCGTTCGCTATGCCTGGACTCAATTGGCTGAAAAAGAAATGCTCACAGTCATCGTCCATGTACATGTACATGTAAAACTGCCATGTTTGTTTTGATCGTTACGTGAAATATCATTAATCTATTTTAATTCTCTCTTTCAGGTCTTCTACCTTTTACGGTTCCTGGTCCACGAGATCCACCACGGGGCTTCAAGCCTGCTGGAGTACCGTTTAGTGTTAGAAATAAAACGTGAAGAAAAAAGATTAGGGAAAAGAATAAGGAAAATATTCAGAAAAACCGTTGAATTGCAAACATGCAAAAAGGACAATAGCTTTATTGCTTTGACTATAATGAAAGCGAATAAATGTGTATTTTTCTTGAAAACATATCGCATTTCCTGGTTTTTTGTTTCTCTTAGCTTGCTTGCAGGATATTAAACCTAGACACAAAGGCAACCACCGTGACCCTGGTGTGTAGGTAAGGGGTGTTATACGTGGACAATAAAGAATGAAGTTTCTAAATGTCATGAATGTTGCGGAAGTTTATCTTGGTCTTTGGCTTTAAAGATTTGGGTTGATAAAAACTTTTGACGCTATTCATCTAAACGTCACACGGCGTAGCAAAATTAACTTTATCGTGGTGTCTCGTATCGTCAAATTTGCAATTTGACCCAGCGTCTTGAACTGTTCGGTTTCTTTAAGGTAGTTCTTGACTAATAAGGGCCTAGTTCACTCACCTTCTCGAGAAGGTTCGAAAAGAAAATGCGGCCTATTTAGCTTATTTATTCGATTAAGCGCCCAGCCTCGAATTAGCAACCACCTCGAATAATCGCCCATCCTGTAGGGAGGAAAAGTTGAGCGCCTAGCCTCGAATAAGCGCCTTGAATTACTGAAGTGGTCAAGAAGAGCATTGGTTACTTCTTTACCGCCCTATCTGCCTCTCGTCGACTGACCTATTTGACGACGTTACGCTGTGACACATCTAAGACGCAGGACCAGACTTCGCTTATTGACCTTTGACTGACAATGAGAGGCATTGACCGAAGAACCGAGTTTTTAGTCTTTTTCTAAAATAAACTATCAATGAACAGTTAAAATCCTGCTCTGGCACATCTTCACGTTTTGATATTATTTACTATTATTTATTTATACCGTATTTATTCGATTAACCGCCCTGAGCGCTTATTAAATTTTTGGACCTTGAGAGTGGGCGCTTATTCGAGGTGGGCGCTTATTAAATTTTCACTACTTTCAGCAATTGAAGTATGTTTTTTTTGCAACAAAACAATAAATGCTAATAACAAAACGCGAAGAAGTAACAAAGCAAGGTTTCTGTAAAATACTCTGAAGAAACTCTGTCTTTGGGTAGAACTTATTCACTTAAGTGGGTGGGGTGGGGGTGAGTGCTTATTTGAGTTTGATTGGGGGGAGCGGGGGTGGGTGCTTATTCGAGGCTGGGCGCTTATTAACTTTTTCTGCCTTTAGGATAGGCGCTAATTCGAGGTTGGGCGCTTATTCGAATAAATACGGTATACTGTTTTGTTGCTACTTGCTGAAAATCATGAAATTAAAAAGCGCCCCCTTTCAAGGCCCAAAAATTTATTAACCACCCTGGGCGCCTGATCGAATAAATAGGGTACCTCTGCCCCAAAATATCCTGTAGGGGGAAACAGTTCGTTGTATTTCCAACCAGGATAATCAGCTCACTCTTGATCAGGTTAATTCACTGAATTCAGTGCCGTTGGGAAGCGCGTTTGATCTCAAGGAAGAGCCATAAAATACTGAGCAAAGGTGTGCGAGTTATTTTTAATTTCGTGGACTTTGTGTCATTTTCCTCTTTTTAAGAGAAGCAAAAAGTTGTGTAGACTAAATCATTTCTTTAAAAAGGTGATTTTAATTATCTATTGGTTTGCCTGACAACGATTTAATATAATTTTTGTACATGAGGTCCTCTCTAAACTAGAATACATTCTTTGGAATTATTTCCATGTAAAAATGCTACTTCTGGATCGCGATTCTGGAAGAACAAATGTAACGATCTGGAACGCATGGACACGTTTAAACGAGTTCATAAGAACTCGAGTGCTTCGTGGGTAAACAAATTACAATTACAAAACTTTCTTTCTCCAGGATGTAACTGTTGCTGCCCAAACATTTATTTCCTAGTTTAGGCATGTACGAAGAAGCAACGTTTCCTAGTTTAGAAAGACTTTCGAGCTTACGATTATATAAAAATAAGCCTATATATTTAACGTGCAATACACGATATATCAGTGTCTACATACTCTTACGTCTAATACAAGCAGCATTGAAATTGTGGAAACTCTTTGCACACTCATACTCGTTTTTTGAAGCTTCAAACTGTCGTCAGTAAAAAATCGAATTCATTATAATAGAAGCTAGAGGGGCTTATAACCGCACGTAATTTTTTTGTTTAAGAGTAGATGGGCCTATCACCACTGGGGGCCAACAATAGCACTTGCTTCTCACTTAGGTCAAAATGTTGGGTTAGGGGAGGGGTAGGTGGGCATGCAGTTTCCCAAAAACCCAAATTGATCCGTGGGAGCTTACGGTACTGAGTGGTTTAACCTGAGGAAAGATTTTACCTACAACATATAGAGACGATGGAAGTGGATTTCAGATTAATATCGAAAATAGGTCAGTATATGTTCTTTAAAGGTTTCTTAGGAAAAGGACGTTATTTTCCCTATTTATTGTAGCCTTAAGCATCTAAAATCTTTCGCACAGATAAATTTACAGTTCTATCACCTCTTGAGATCAACTATTCTGATATCCACCGATAGTGATAGAGAGCAAAGTTCTCACCACCTCATGGGTACAGAAGTATATTTGTATAGTAGTGAGATTATTGCATTTGACATTATACATGATTGTACCAGTGGCGTAGCGACGCGTACGCCAGTCGGCACAAGCGTACAAACTGTCCAAGGGCAGCGGTCTCTCCCTTTTTTTGTAGAAAATCTTTTTACGATTGTATAACGACCGATGACGACCTTCTGAATATAATCTAAATCTGTTTCGCTAAAATTCGTGCTAGTTAACTATTTTTTTCTAGCGTTCAAAAAAAAAACGCTACAAGCATCACGTTTACGCCAAACGGCAAACGTCAGATTCAAGTTGAGAATTTCTCAGAATAGAAAATAAGCAGATAAAAACAGTCCAGAACAATTCTTATGTATAAAACTGGCGTGAAACTACTTATTTTTCAGTTGAAGTAACAAACAGTTAACGGCAAATATGGGAAAAACTTGGTCACGTGGTACAAATTCACGTTTGCCATTTGGCGTAAACGTGAATCTTAATCTCTCTAATCTCATAAGTCTGCCAACGCCGGGTATGTACATTTCGTTCAACCCCAGTCCATGGGCTACCACGATGGACTACCCAAATGGACTACCCATACGGCTCTGTATAAAATAAGACTAGAAATACGTTATCGCACCAAAATCTTGCGACGCTGTAAAAGGTCAGCAGTGAGAATAAGGGGAAACAAGCCAAAGGGGAAAATATGATAAAAAATACTAAACAGAACAAAAAATGTACAAAGACCATGAATACTTCCTGCCCGAGAAGTCAGCTTCCAGACCACTGGACAACGCTGCCAGGTAACCGGTCAAGTCGCCCGAAGTCCTGTCGCCCAGAACCAGAGTCATGTTGCCCGAAATTCATTGTCATGTCGCCCAAAATCCTTAGTCATGTCGACCGACATGGCTCTCGTTTCGGGCGACTTGACCGTTATTCCGCTGCCATACATTGGATGAGTCAACTGCGGAAACCCAAAAGAAGTATGGAAATATTGCCAACCCGAGTTTCTGCCTCGCCGTGCGATCCACGCAATACGCGCGCGACAAATTTTATAAATTTGCTACGACGAATTAAAAAAATCCTAAAAACCTAAGATTTCGATACAATTGAAACATTAAGCAATCACCAAGTTCTTGCTAAATGATGTTTTTATACTAAGGAAAATCACGTCACCATGCACTGGGTTACCGCTCATCTCCCCCCAAGTCATTTCGCCCTGGTTACTTAGCCCCCTATTCTAGAACGAGGAACATTATAATTATTTGAAGCTTGCTCGTTTTGGTTTATGGCTTAAAGAACGAGGAATATTACATTTGAAGCACGCTAAATGACCAGAAAATAGGAGACTAAGTAACCGGGGCGAAATGACTTGGGGGCGTACTGACCGGTTACCATTCACTGCGATGGTCTTTCATTGACCCAGCCCTCAAGGATTTCTACTACATCAATCCTTTGAAAACTATCCTCCTTCAACCACTCAATCAATTTTGCAACTGTTGCTTGTCCCTTCTGTGACCACACGTTCACAATTTCTTCAGTGGGGTTTTGATATCTTTGATCTATGTTTTCTGTCTCATACCTTTTTAATCCAACTTTCTCTGCAAGCATTCTGAAGTCATTAAAACCCATTTGTTTGACGTTCAACTTCACACAGACCTGGGAAAACACAGTTAGAGGTATTTCCTTGACTTTTGTGGACAGCCTCTTTAGTGCCTGGCTCTCATCCTGGTGGCTTGCCTTTTCATTTTTTTCAAGGTTTGAATCTTCAACTGCAAGATTAGAATATGACATAGTCATAAGCAACAAAGAGGTAAATAAGTACCGTATTTCCTTAACTCAAAGCGCCTGAACGTTTGACCAAAATAGGGGGAACAAAAGAGGGTGGTAATTCTCAGTACGTTTATCTTTTAACAAAATGAAACTCACTTTTGGTGAGTTATTATGGACAGAGAACTGATAGTAAATTGAGACAGAGAAAACTTTTGCCATAACTACCACGCCGCACCCTCTCAACAATAGCGTGAAGCGTATTCATTGGTATTGTTAGACATTTTTAAAGCTGAAATGAGCTGCTCTCCTAAATTGATGCTGGCTGTGAAACCAGTGAGACCGTGAACACCAGAAATATTTCTGGAATGTTATTGTGTTGCAAGTAAAAGACCAATAAGGCATGGCGAAACTAAACCACAAGTGGCATTAATTAGGGTGTGGCTTTGTGGCTAGCTTACTGTCCTTTGCTGGGATTGGCCATAACAGAAGAAACATTCCTAAAATATTTCAGGTGTTCTCAGTTTTGCTAGGTGAGTTTGACAGTAAATAAAGTAAGAAGTAAGTGAGGAAAAAGCTTTTCTTTGGGTATTCTTGTGCTGGAGTATGCAAGTAAAAGGGAAGGGGGCATATATTTGCTAGATTAGTCCCTTTAACTAAAAGAAGGTCATTGCTCAGTAAGAGTTGTTAAAAAACTAATTTGAGAAAAATTCAATGACGTAAAATAAGAACCTCTGTTTTGTGCCAATAAGCAGAAATGGTCCCTCAAACATGAGAGGGAGTTGTTAGAACTTAGATAAAATGATATACAACTTTTTCTGGCCAAATGTCAGCCCAGAGTTCCTTGTATGCAAGTTTCAACAACAACAACATAAACTTTATTTATACATGCATATGAAAAATCAAAGGAAGAGAGTACGCAAATACAAGGGAAGATTTCTATTGCACTTTTGCTTTTTCAATTTTTCCTTTTCCTGCTCTTCCTCTTAACTACCTTTAATTTGTAAACCTGTTCATGGAAATAGACTAGACAAAGAAAAAAATGAACAGACAGCAGAAAAACGATTGTTGGTATAATCTTATTATTTTGTAAGGTTTAAAGTGCATACCCTAATGATAACAACCTACAGAATTTTATTACCACTAGGAAAACAAATTTTATAGCTATGTGCTTCTCTGCTATACAGTTTGTAGTCCTGCCACCAAAATTAAAGCCTTGCTTTAGCATATAAAAAAATAATAAGTAACAAATCTACATCACATACCATCAACTTGCTGGACCATTCCAGAAAATTTCTCCACCAATTGATCGCACTGTTCCTTCCAACTGAATTGCATCATATATTCTTTTCTCAGCTCCTCAGCTTCCATCCAGCGCGTTTCTTTACCTTTTTCTTTGATCTCTCGTATTCTGTCAGCCCAAACCTGTGGATCTCTGGATTCCACCACGTGCTTTTTCCCAGAGGACATCTTCTTCAGAACAACACCAAGTCCACTGTATGTGCTGATCAGAACAGGAAGGTTGGCTGAAATAGCAAGAAGGCCACTCATTCCAAATCCTTCAGCTCTTGATGGTTTAATGATCAGATCTACCTCACACAGCCATTTCCACCAGTCTTGATGACTCTCAGAGATTCTTACGCTGACTTGGTGATGGTCAATGCCCTCGTCATGTAAGGCCTGCTTAATCTTTTCCTCATTCTCCCTCTCACAAGGCCTTAGGGCAACTATCAAGTGGTAGGATGATGCATTGAGGAACTTGATTGCTTGGGCAGCAATGTCCCCTCCCTTTGCTTCAAAATATATCCACGAGCCACTGAACAAAACATAAAATGTGCCTGTATCTTCATATACTTGACGAATATGAGGGTTTTCAATAATTCCAGGTGTTAACTCAAAGACATCTCCATGCTTTCCATAGCAGCGTAGGAAACGTTTGCATTCTTCAGCAACCTTTGGACCAATAGCAATGATAACATCAGCCTTTCCACACAACTCAGCCTGAAGTTTACGATCATTTTTATCTGCACTTTTTGAGAATTCATGAACATCCTCACAAGCTATATGGACAACTTGTGCCCACTTGCACTTCTTGTGTTTCTTTATAACTTGTGCTTGCCGTCCAAGAGCAGGCCCAACTGAATGTATCAACAGAATATCAATATCAAGACTATCAGGAGGATGTGCCAAAAGTTCAATTGCTGGGTAACCAAAGAAATCCTCGGCATCCACAAGTTTGATGTTTATACTCTCTGCATGATCTTTCTGTTCCTGTGTATTACGGGGGACAAATCCACTTACTTTAAGTCGTTTGTCCTTGGCCAATTCAACCACTAGCTGTTCATTAACAATTTTATTCCAACCATCACTGTCAGAGGCTAATGTCACATTTAGTGTCATCTCACTTTTTCTGTTGATTTTGAATCTGTAACAGTCACAAAATAATCATTTTAAGCAACTAAAAATACTTTGAGTTAATAATAATTTATTATTTATTATTAATAATTATTTATCATTATTAGTAACACACCTTCTTCTACAATGATAATGTGGAATTAACTGAAAAAGCAATAATACTATAGTCAAAGCTCTGGTAAGTGACCACAATTCAAAAAAGTGGTTGTAACTAGAGTTGGTCACTTACAAGAATGAGCTCTTGTAACCAACCGCATGGTAAAGAAAAAACAAAAGAAGTTAATGCTTAACGAGTGTCTTTATATCTGATATAGACATGACTAGTATTATGCAAAAAATATTATAATATTGATATTATGCAAGAATGAGTTGATCTACATCAGACGATTTTGAAGCCGTCAGAAACTCATAAGGAGTTGAAACGTGCAACTCTCACAATTATGTTTGCTTGGTCCACAGCTCATGAATTTTCATTTTTGCTACTACCACATTTGGAACGAGAAGAAAAGATAACTAACCAATCAAACTTTGTAAACAACATGACGTAATTTTACTCCATGTTCTCGGGAGGGAACCTTTAGGGAGCTCTAGCAACAATGGTGGTGAAAGCAACAGAAACGTCACTGACAGGAGTTTTGCAAAGGTGCTTCTAACTAGAGCTGGTCGCTAACAAGAGTGGTGGCAAAGAGAGCATCGACTGTATTTTATTAGAAAGTTACACTGTAATAATTATCAGGATCAATGGTAAAAGCTGGAGGATAAATTGAAATTTTTTTCAATCATGACACAGACTTACACTGTACAAAAGTCTTGGTTATTACTTCTCATGAAAGCCAAATTTTTATTGATAAGTTCGACATATACTCTGACATTTGATATTCGTATAGGTAATAGCATGACTTGTAGTGATATTTGGCATAAATATCACGAGTGATATTTCGAAATTGTTATACGTAATTTCACGAGCCGTTAGGTGAGTGAAATTTGAGACAATTTTGAAATATCACTAGTGGTATTTATGCCAAATATTACGTACAAATCATGCTATTATTTGTTTATACTACTACCAGCAAAGGTTTTGTAATTTTCACATGTAGGTATTTCAAATTAAGCTGAAATACCACTGCTCTAAGCCAATCAAATTGCAGAAATTTCTCATGTAGTAGTATAAGTATAGGTAATAGCACGATTTGTAGTGATATTTGGCATAAATACAACTAGTGATATTTCAAAATTGTTATATGTAATTTCACATGCTGCTAGGCACATGACATTTGAGACAATAATTTTGAAATATCACTAGTGGTATTTATGCCAAATATCACATACAAATCATGCTATTATTAATTTTGTTTATACTACTACCTGCAAAAGGTTTGTAATTTTCATGTGTAGGTATTTAAAATTAAGCTGAAATACCACTGCTCTGAGCCAATCAGATTGCAGAAATTTCCTACATAGTAGTATAAAAGGAGTAATAGCTAAAGGAAAAAATTGAGAAAATTGAGTTAATAAGGAATGTTTCTATTTTCTCGAAAAAGACAGAAAGGCTAGAATTTCAAAGGTACTTAAAGAGAGCTCTAGGCTTTCACAAAACTTTATGAATCAAGCTCTCTCTGTAATATGCTCTGAAGACAAAGGTAATCCAACAAAAACAGTACAGCCATTTCTCCTCGCCTGCTTTTTCTAAAGAAGAATATATTCCAGGAAGATTGAATCTTTTGTAGTTGATCCTCATGTTTATGACCCTGTTTACATTGACCTTTGTGGCATTTTGTCCTTTGTCATACAACTACTATGTCAACCAATCAGAGCTACTGACCAGATACCGGACAGGAGAAATAGGCTGTAATCGCAGGCTAAGAAAAACCTTCCAGAGAAAAAACAATTTTGCCCCTTTTTTTCTAAAAATATTGCCTACCCTTGCCTGCTTAAGGGGCGTATAGTAAATGACCTAGTAAAGGCCCACCTTCAAATAAACACCTCTTATCTAATAACTCTATGCAGTTAAAATTGTATTAGACAACCCTCTCTAATAAGCGCCCCCTGTCTAATAGACACCCCCAGTGAGAATTACTCCAAAATACTAGGAAAGCAAAAAGGAGCTATATCATTCAATTCATTCACTTTCTTACTTGATTAACATAGCATTGTGTATTTCATTGTGTTCAATTTCAAGTTCAAAGTAAGGATAGACTAATGATGCAACTCAATAGCAGCGAGGATTCTGACATCAATGTTGGGATTTGAAAGAGCAATGTGGATCTCTATTTTTTCTAGAAGATGTACGCATATCAATTCATGGAGTGGATATTCCACTATTTTTAAACTCTCTTCATAATTTCGCAGACAGCATATTAGATTTGCTGAGTTTGAAACAGTTATGAGAATAAACACCTCCTATCCATTAAATACCCCCACTTAAACCCCTAAAATTAAATAGACGCAGCCACAGGTGTTTATTAGGTCATATTTTACAGTATCTATGTCCTTAGTCTGAATTTTAAAACGTGTTATTTCGCACATTGTGGAGGAAGCCATGTCGCCATTGGTACTTTACTATTGTATTTATGTTTTTTTCTGTGCCGTTTGTTGCCATTTCTGCTGTCCTATGTCACCGTTTCAAGCCTATATCATTTGTCAGAATTTTACCCTAACATGGCCTCATAAAACATTCCCATGAAACTGCAAACACTGGCAACTGATAGATAAACAACTTTTACCACAAGAAATCTATAAAGAACCTTCACTTACAGAATATCATATGAACAAGGTTGGTCACTAAGTAATTTATTTACTCTTAGAAGCAATACTTTGAGAAAAGCATTTGTGGAAAGCATGAGTCAGGCTTGCCAACAACAACATAGTACATAACAGTGTTGTAGTGCTGTTGACCCAGTCACTTAAATGGGCTTTGCTTACAGATTGAGTAAACACATACTTGCTATGCAGGCCAATGGGAGGTTTGCAGTCTAAAAATTGGAGAATTTGAGATACAAATGTACCAGTTGACAGCTTTCCAAGACTTTAGATATTTCAGTTGCACTTAGTTGGATATTTCCACTTGAACAAATGATTTTTCGCACAGGAAAATTTTTGAATAGTCACTGGTGCATGGGTGATTTGACGCTTTTTGAAACACTAACTGTTGGGGCATCAGCCTGTGTCACAGACATAACTAAACTCTTGTTAAGTCCCTCTCTGAAACAGCACCGAAATCCTTGTTCAGGGCCTCCAGCAGAGTACCAGGATTTGAGTAAGTGCTATGATTGGCCTATTAAAAAAGCCATTGTCAATTTGCCAATGAAGATAAAACAAAATTTAAAATGCACTTTTGGTAATTTGTTGAGTCCACTGGGGACCCAGACCATTGGCTCGATTCCCAGCAGCTGTTTGGGAAATGAGTCTCACTCCTCCCCTGAATAGACAGCTGGATGTACAAATGTATGAGTTTGCTATTGTCAATTACCACCAATCAGATCGTTGCCTGCTCAAATCCAGCAGGCAGCATAACTTTATGTTCCTGGAGCAGATTTCAAACGGTGGATGCAAAGGTGTTGTTTGATGTGGCGTGCAATCGTTTTAAAACTTTAAAAACTACGGGGGGTGAAAACTCTAACAAAGGCTGTTTGGGCAGTCCTATGAATAACTTTATGTCCTCCCGGAAATTTCGTCGACCCTCCCGAATTTATCGGTGGCATTCCCCATAAATGTTTAACTTCCCAAAATTGTTTTAACAATTAAAATTAAAATTTTGATTAGAGATTTTTTGATTAGAGATTTTTTGCAGCTTCTTATTAATTATGTAACTTGTTAATTATCTAACCTTAGTTATATTTTCGTTTAGAGGGTATCATGTTAACACAGAAAGACTGCAAACTTTTTAAGTATATAAAATCGTGCTTTTTTGTTTTTTAATCACCAATGAATCAGGCGAGCAGTGAAGGGGCCAACCACTAGGGGGGTCTGGGGACATGCTCTCCCAGAAAATTTTGAAATCTTGGTGCTCTGAATCGCCATTTCTAGTGTCCTGAGAGGACAAATTCTGTCCAAAATGTTCTCTAAATCAATTGTCCTTTTTATGCTTATTTTTATTGGCGTGACTTCGCGTAGAAGTAGTCAATTTTATTTTATACAAGTTGTGCGGTTTTGAAATTGCTTTGGATATCACTTTCAGCTAAGTACACTCTGTGTGGTGTCATTGTATGAGTATCATAAGAATTCATTTAAAAATTTCAGAACAACCGTCGAAATCTGAAAGTTTCCTATCCCGAACGCATATAGATCGAGATTCGGGATTTTCGAGCAAAATCGGAAGGACCCCGACGAAATCAGGATGATTAAAGAGTCTTCACAGTCATTTTTTTTTTTTGCTCTTGTCCCAGCATTCTAGACGAACCTCGCGACGAAACGCTTGCTACGCAGGCTATTCACAGACATACTACTTTTTATGGCCTCATTTGTGTCTAACGAGGTTAAATGAGTTTCGTTTTTTTCTTACATACTTCTAACGTACTTCTTTCAAGTTTTCCAGTATGCAATCAGTGGAATGTGCTCTTAAAACTCATTTACGTGCAGCGTAAAAATACCCCTGAACTAATGAATGATGGGATCTGGTGTGAACTGATAGTATGTACCTTGCACCGGTACGGTTCTTGTGTCGATCTGCTGGGGATTGCACGTGGTCAATCGCACTCGAACTTCATGCTATTTTAGTTGGAAACGTTGCTGATTGTTCTTTTCATATCATGGGGAGTTCAGCCGTTTTCAAGTGTCAAAATACATAGAATACAGCGCATACACTGGGTGCATATCACTGTATAAAATTGTTCGATAACATGTAATATCAAATCTTTGCCCAATGTCCCGAAAGTATCTCATATTTCCCGAAAAATTTCCCAGGTTTCCCGATTCCCGGAATAAATTTGTTTTTCTCCCGAAACAGCCCTTGTTAGAGCTGTCACCCCCCGTAAAAACTGAAATATTTACAAAGAAAAGCGTTATCTTAGAGAAGTTGGCAAATGGTAAGTATGTTTTTGAAATTCAACCAACAGATTGTGGATCATTAATTATTTTCCAGTCTGTAGCGATGGTTGTTGAAAGCTTATGTGAAGGAGATGACTGTCAAGTCCATTTCTCTGGGGTAATTTCACTCCAAACTTCACTAAAGAAAGATCAATGTAAACATCTGAAATCAGTACATGTTTCTGCTGATTTTTATGGTGAATACCAAAGCAACCAAGAGGCAAAGCACAGCAAGTCTTTGGTATTTAACAACATTTCCCATTTCCGGTGTTTGGTAATGATGCATAAATTAAATGAAATTTTGAATTTACGTCACAGACATGATAGGCCACTCACGCGTCCAGCCGTCTCTTCTCTGGGAGGGCCAAGAGAGTGGCGGAAATCAAACCTACCCAGAACAAGGATATTGGTGCTGTTTCACAGACAAAAAAATTAAAATTACATCTGCAACTCAGGCTAGTGGGGTATTTGACTAATTAAACTGCTGACATACGGAGAAATTTCGCCGAAATTTTTCCAAAAAGTCAAATGCCCGGGGGTTTTTCCGGGGGGGCATGAGCGGTTTTGAATTGACTGATACATAAACAGTAGCTGAAGAATGCTTACTATATTATTATTATTATAGCCCTGTTTAGGCTTCGGTCACTGCAACAAGTCGTTAAAAGACTGGCCACGTTCTCTCAATGTAATGTTGGCTTTCTTTTTTTTTTACTTAATATGAAAATAAGCTACTAAACAACTTCATTGATTCATTGACTTAAGTTATATATTGGTCCAGTCGACATGTCGACTTTTGCTTACGTGCAAATATTAAAGGAATTAAATGCATGAGAAATGACAATAGTGACCGTACCAGCTCCACCTTTCAGGCGGTCTGATCGCTGAGATCGGTGATACCATAAAAGCACAAATCTTCTTCAATTTGAAGTCATGGTAAAATTCTAGAATCCGCGTCTTTTAAAATGGCAGAAATATTTGTAGTATACTTGCGCATGGATTGAACAATTTAATAACAGACAATACCAACTTACCCACGGAACTTTCCATGTCAAGTCAAACCCCCAAGAATATCAGCTAGCTAGAATGACCAGAAGAGAAATTTCCGAAAGGGCGACATTGTCGAATCCAAACATGGCGACTCTTGGAAGCTGGGCCTATAGGGACTGGGCGCTAGGTCTGGTTGATCGTCTGAGTTGTCTAGGGGCGCGATCCATTCAACCAAAATTTCCGGAAATTTCGGTCCAAAACTCAATGGATCGGTTCGGTCAAACCGGAAAAGTTTCGAAAAAACGGGTCCACCTTTTGAGGTGGACCAATTTTCCCGGTCGGACCGGTTGGAATTTTGGTTGAATGGATCGCGCCCTAGGTAACTTTTGGGCGATATTTTTGAAATATTTTGCGGGAAACGATTTTTGCGACTGGTCTCGTCTGTGTGTGTGTTTTCCTTTTTGCCCAGGGAGGGGGGGGGGGGGGGGCACTTGGGTATTTTTTGGGTGGGTGTGTGCTGCCCGGGACCAGGAGCCCATCAAATGGGCTCCTGCCGGGACTCCAAATTGGCACCCCGTTCTAAAAAAATTTCCCCTAAACTTGATACCCCGTTCTAGAAGTAGGCCAGTTTTTTATACCCCGTTTTAGAATTCGCCCTAAAAGTGATACCCCGTTCTAGAAATGGGCCAATTTTTTATACTCCGTTCTAGAAAGTTTGTACATTGAAATAGCCCTGTTTTTTAAAAAGATATTTCTTTATTTGTTCGACTTATACATCAAATAAATGCTTCTTCATAATCAGCAACAATTTTAAGCAGAAGGTAAAGCCGTGATCCACAATTTTTTATACCCTGTTCTAGAAAACGCCTCTGCCGGAAATGGATACCCCGTTCTAAATCAGAAGCTTCAAAATCACGACCCCGTTGGGCGGCACATACCCGTATAGGTAATGTATGGGAGTAACTCCCCCCCCCCCCGACCTTTTTCCTTCTGTGTGGTCGGAGTAAAATTATTAAATCCAGCAAAAAGTACCACCCGTATTTTTCGATGAAAATTTTTTCTCGGCAGTCTAATCTGGAAGTCCTTCCTTTTTATTTACAGAGTGAGGAGAAATTGTATCCAAAAAAATTGTTGTGATTGAATTTTTTCATGACCATCTGAAAAACGTTAAAATGGTTTGTTTCATTCCTTGATGATTTATGCGATATTCAGACTAGGAGGGAGGGGCCATCTCAGTTCTCTACGTGTATTGTAGCCAGCCACATACATTTTTAAAAAATCGCACAATTTACAAGATATTTTTAAATTGATTGTTGCCGGTTTGTTAAAAAGTGGACTCGGAAACACTTGTACAGCTTATTTTCTATAGCAGAAATATTTATTTTATTTTATTAGCTTCGCCGAAGAAACAAAAAAAAACATACAACGTTGTTATTAAACTGTATATTAAAAAAGGGGGTTGGCAGGGACACTGCAACAGCTGAGGCCAATTACAGCAGGCCCTGTTAAAATAAAAGGAGCCGGTGTGAAATGTTAAGAATGACAAAATCTGAAGAAAAGAGACTATCTGAGAGCCTGGAACAGGCTTTATTGGCAGTAGTGGATCTAGCTAGTCCATCTGCACTTTTGAACATCAGGTAGGACAGAGGGGTCTACGTTGACCAAACAATGTGTTACTTTGAAAAAGAAGATAAGGTCCAATAGTTCGTGCCAATAGCAAATAGGTAAAAGATTTAAAGTTTGTGGACGAGAATATTTATAGTTGAAGAATAAGGCAGGTTTAAAATAAACCTAATGGGGCGTCTTTGAATGCGTTCAAGTTTAGCAGTGAGTTCAATGGACTGCGCGCGGTGCCCAGTTTTGCAAAAATTCTGTGATTCGCGAATAGTCAAACTGCTTAGAGCCAATCAGATTTCAAGGATTACGGATGTAATAAAGGATAAAAAACGCCCTTAAAACAGGTTCCGGAGAAAAAAAGACATGAATCTTGAATGAATCAGTATATGCAATAATTACCCAGCAACCAGTCTCTTGGCTTGTTTGGCATATTCCTCTTGGACATCTCAGGGATATCTTAACATAGAAAGGAAATTAGGGCCCCGCCTTAAGACCGCCCCGTTTATACGACCACCTATTCATTACGACCCATATTCCTTCGACCAGAACGTAAGTCTATGAGTCATTTTATTAGTTTGAAGTCCCCTTAATGCTCCTACCTCGTTATTACGACCAGGATTTTAT
>NC_133205.1:29931581-30086581 GCF_958299795.1 Porites lutea
TCAGGCTCTATTTTCGTTTCGCTTTGAAAATTACATTCCGGCGGGCAAGGCGAAACGTTAGAGAGAATGTATGAGAACCGCTCAAATTGGGCCTGATCTAAGGCCTGACCTCAGGCTATCGACCGATGACGTAGCAAAATCGTGTCCAGTCTCTTACCGAAAAATAAACCAATATGGCGGCACAACGTGTAGCCCTAATTTCTCTTCTTCCTGGACTCATTTCAAGTCTTGTATGCAGGTAAATTTAGCCATGTTAACTGTACACGTAAACTATGTGAAACAGCGGGTCGACATTGTCAAGCTTCTATCGGTGACTGATTGACGAATCGGACGCCAAAGACAGTTGAAACGACTGGGAACACCCGGGTGGGAACACAACCCCGTCCCCGACGAATGGTGATCGAGTGTGCCTTTATGAAGCTGAAGCAAAGAAAGTTAGAAGAATTCTCACCAACTAGTCCTGGGCACTAGAGTGAATCCGGATACCATCGTATGCGTGTGAACGGAGAAATTTTTGAATCCGGAAAGAAAAAGTTGCGGATTCAAAAATATCTGGATACATGTGGACGGGGCCTAAGATTACTGATTTGAAATTCGCATTTAGCATCATGGTAACCTATTAACATTTTTAAAAATTATTACCATACCTCCACTGTTCACTATAACTGACATTATCGTACTCAAAACATTTAGTTATAAATATTATCGGGCATTTGATAACATACCAAAAATCATTCTTTCACATTTTAGAAATTAGTCGTGGATATTCTCAATTTTATACCTTGAAAACCATCAAGTTCTTGTTTCCTTTACATGTAAAATCTTCCATGACATGGGGAGTTCCACACTGAGTAAAAAATGACCAGACAGTACTTACACTTATAGTACAGTCATGTAGCATTATGTTTTCCAATGCTTCATCACTCAATTTTGGTTACAGGTATTTTGAATCTCCCTTTTCAACCCAGTCCTCCAGAATCTCTACGACGTCCATCCTCTGCATGTGTTCGTTCTTTAACATTTCAATAAGTTTCTCCACAGTTGGTTCTCGAGTTTTTTGCCACCAACGCGTAAGAATTTTATGGGTCGGATTTGAGTTTCGCGGCTGTGCACAAAATTCTATAAAGTCTCTTTCAATTTCCATTAGCTCCCCAAGCATTCGAAAATCGTTGAAGTGAAGGTCACTTATTGTATTCAGTTTCAAGCAGATCCTACCAAGAAGAGCATAAGGAATGTTTTTGACATTGGTTGACAATCTCGACCTCTTCGTTTGCAGACTAACACCTCCATCGACTGCATCATGTGCAAAGTTCGTTTGGCCCAAAGAATCAGATTTCTGATCTGTAAGACCAGTCTCTTCTACACTTGTCTTTGTAACGCCAATGCCCTCCTCGTGATGTGGCATGTGCAGTTTGTCCACCTCAGATTCAAGACATTCCTCATTCTCTTGCCCCATCCTGCTGTCTGGATTCTTATCTCCCTCATCTACAGGGTCATGTTCTTGCTCCCCCAAATTCTTGATTTCTAATTGTTGCATTCCACTCTCAGTGTACTTCACTGCTTGTGTAATCTTCTCTGTATGCTCAACTCCCACTTTTTGGCTCTCTTTGTTAAAAAAAAGGAATGAACTGATCATTTTTATACTATTCATCAATAATCAAACATATAAAAGGTGGGTGGAGGTATTTATTAAAACACCTGCTACATAAAAGGGGAGTGTTAAGTTTGTGTTAATTCCCTTCTTGCCTCCAATTTCTGTTTCCCTAGATCATTTACTTACTAGCAAATAGTGAAACCTGCATTAATTGACCCATATAAAGTGCAAAATTTCTTCCCCAACATCCACATACAAATTCCTCAGACTAATCTCTATACATTTCCTTAAGAATTATTAATAGTATCAATAATTGACAATAGATCCAGGATTTTTCCTTCAGTGATCACTTTTTTAATTCCTATAAAGTTTTCTTGTGTCATGACTTGGAATTTTGTCAAGAGAAAATTACTACTGGTCAGCAATTTTCAAATCATGTTTGTAGACATTAGAGTTACAGTAAGTGTGGGAATGACACAGGAATAATAATAATTATTCTAAAATTTAAAGCCAAATCAGGGAATTTGCAGTCATGTGTTGTCTAGTGGACAACAAGAAGGATGGTGTATCAGAAGAAAGTGCGATGCAGTCTGAATCCCTCTTTTTGTGTGTGAAGGATGAGAAAAGGAGAAAAAAAATTAATGGAAAAAAGGCATAACAAAATTTTCGATCAGTTAAAATGTAATGTTACCTGATGCAAATTTTTAACTACAACATAATTATGTATGAAAAACAATACAGGTTTTAAACAGACTCTGCAAATATGTAGAGACAGAGATGACTGGGGTGGATCCAAACAATAAAAAAATATTATTGTAGTCAACCTTTATACAAAAGTTAGCAAAGAAAAAAGTTTTCCCTATGGGAAAGTTCATTTAATATGACAAGGGGGGGGGAGGGGGGGGGCGGGGGATGAAGATATTGAAACTCGAAGCTTGAAATTTTAGCAGCCCCCCTCGCTAGCAGTTCAATTTTTTAGGAGCCCCCTCCTTGGTAGTCGAAAAAATTTCAGAGCCCCCCCCCCCTCCTGCTTCAATTCCTTTGCTCCCCTGAAAAAAGGTCACTAGACTGTATTAAATATATTTACCGTTATTGTCTTCAATGGTTTATACTATGACAAACTTGAGATACAGTTGTGATACAATTTTCTAAAGCATTTTTGGGATGAACAAGAGTGTAATAATTACTGAGACTACATTTGTTATATCTGTAAACCACGTGATATAGCTGAGTTGCACAGGTCATTAAATTGTTGAGTTGAAAACCATCCGATCTGTATGATGATATCATGTGTTGGTTTTGAAGTATACAAATTTTCGGAGCCCCCCCTCCTAGCGCAACAATTTTTTCAGAGCCCCCCCTTCGGGTGTCTAAAAATTTTCGGAGCCCCCCCTCAATATCTTCATCCCCCCCCTGTCATATTAAATGAACTTTCCCTATGATTGCCTAACTTTTTGACAAAGTAAGGAGAAAGGAATGCTTATTCAAGGAAAGCATTGGTATGCTCATCCTCCCAACAATCCTTAAGGACTACTAGCACCCTACAAAAAAAGTGAGCTGTTAGGTCCCACTTTTTTAAATAGGCATGAAGCTTGAGTGACTGAGTGACATAACCCAAATCAGGACATACCTTCTTTGCTTGGGACAATCTCCATCATTTTGTCTACAAGTTTATCACATTGGTCTTTCCAGCAATATTGTCTCATGTACTCTTCCCGAAGCTGCTTTGCCTCATCAGCCAGTTGTGTTAGTCCCTTGTTCCTGAGTTCCCTGATCTTGTTGGCCCATTCCTGTGGGTCTTCCGAATCCAATACATGCATTTTTCCTGATGGCAACTTTTTAAGTGCCATACCAAATCCACTGTTTCCACTGCTGAGGACAGGGACACCTGCAGAAATGGCACGGACACAACTTGTTCCAAAACCCTCTGCTGAAGGCAAGATGACAAGATCAACTTGGCAAAGCTCCTTTCTCCAATTTTCAGTGCTCCTTGGGACATGTTTGACAGTGAATTGACTTAAACTGATTAACCCCTTAAGTTGACTTCTCAGAACTTCAGCATTGTCATTGGGTAAAACAACAAATATAAGATTGTATGATAAGTCTTTCAATAATGTGATTGCTGTGGCTGCAATGTCACAGCCTTTAACTCTGAAATACTTTGATGGATATGTTGCACTGATCATGACATGGAACTTTTCTCCACCCTCACAAACTGTGTGAACACTAGCTAGATCATGGATGATTCCAGGTGTCATAGTAATCACATCTTTGTGCTTTCCACAGTGACGAAGAGCGCCTTTGTAAGCATCAGCTACTTTAGGACCAATGGCAATGATTATGTCAGCTTCTTCACAAAGAGCTAACTGCAATTCATGATCTGACAACCAATCTGGATTGGCTGCATCTGTGCTGGATACTTTCTGCATGTAATTCGCCAGTTCTGCACTGATGGTATGAACAACATGAACCCACTTGCAATTCTTTTTTTCCTTTATATCTTGGGCTTGTTTTCCAAGGTTATGCCCATAAGAGTGCATGATGAGAATATCAATATCGAGATCGTCAGGAGGGTATGCAATAAGCTCCTCTTCAGAATAACCAATCCTCTTTTTTGCATTAACCAGTTCAATATTTGACTTCTTAGCCTGGTCTCTCTGTTCTTGAGTGCTCCTTGGTACAAGTCTATACACCTTCACTCTTGGGTTGTTGGCCAGTTCAATTACTAACTGATCATTTAGCATGATCTTCCAGCCCTCAGTATTTGTGGCGAGCAGTAACTTAAGTATGCCTTCCTTCTTTGAAGGGATATAACTTGAATCTGAGAATTTGGAAATAGATTAGAATACTCAACACTAACATTGATGGAATCAATATTATATAACTGTTTATGTCACAGTCAAATCGAAGCTTTAACAGACCTGGGCATACCCCAGGCATTTGACACCTTTTTCTTCTTGAGGGTAGGGAATTTTATAATAAAATTATCATTGTCTTGGTGCTTGTGCAACAGGGCATGAAAAATCATCAACAGGGAAACTGAGATAATGCTTCGGGTCCCCAGGGGGCACACTCCCTTATTTGGCCTAGATGGATGTGTGCCGCTGAACAGGGTATGGTTTTCAGGGTTCTGAGTCTTACACATGTAAATAGGGTATTCAATTTCGCCATTTTTTGGCATCTTTAGGGACCGGCCATTATCTATTTAGAGTGGGGGGGGGAGGAAAAAATATGTTGGAAAGATCAAAATTTCTGTAAGGCCCCCCCCTGCAGACCGTGTAAAAAGCAAGTGACCCCCCTTCTTTATTCAATATTTACGTGATGACCCCCCCCCCCCACCTCATATCTCCTCTTATATGCTCTACAAAGTAAAGTGCATTTACAATACTCTGTTAAGAGTGAAGACTTAATTGGTAAATAAACATACTTATCATAAGGTGATTAGTTACTTTGCATACTATACTAATATAACCTACTCTATTACAAAATCAGCATATAAATAGAGGAAAATTGTTGCCTAGTCCCTAGGCCTCATTATTATGCGCACCTTTGGCCTTTCTTTTTCATTTATCTCAATAAACTAATTTGAACTTTATTTCATCTCAAAAACTATTTGCAGGATGAGCAAAACAGCATCGCAAAAAAATTATTTGATCAAGGATGAGATGGTAAGCTAATGAAATAAGTTTATATTTATTCTTGGATATGAAAAGCTATCTTTCGTTTCTCTATTTTCGCTTGCTCCTATAAATTTCTCGTTATTATTTCACTTCGAAATATTTTATGTAATTTAATTTTTGGATTTGGAAGCTTATCAAACTAATCGGACAGGCTGTTGAATTTGGTCTCTAAATTTGGTAGAATGTCAACAAACTACTGTTTCAAATCTTTTTATCAATAAAGAAATATCATTTTAATGGTTCATTTGAAAATGAACTAAAAGAGAAATTACTTACACATTATACAGTAGTATTCTTTCCAATTCAAAGAAATATTTTTGTTCTTTAATAACAGAAACCAGGTTAGTTATTTTTGTGATAGTGTCATAGTGCCGATCTTTAAGCAAAGGATATTCACACGCAAAGTTATTTATAGATTATTTCAGTTGAATGTGTGAACTTTTCAAAAATGCAAAAAATGCTCATGCATGTGCACTCCAAGATTGTCTAGGCGTCTCCTGGCTGTTCGTCTCGGATACGTCACTGAAACAGTGCATTGACTATAAAGAAAGTCCTGGAAAGACGCCGACTAGGCAAGGAAAATTCATAGATTTTTACAAATCGTGCCTTCATGGTGAACACAAAGTAATAACCATGCAAAATACAATTCTTTTCAAATGATTTTCCTGCAGTTGTAGAATTGGGACTACCTTCTTGTTGTTTCATCATGATTATCTTGGGATATTGAAGTGACGCAACATTTCGTTAAACGAACATTCAGTCAAACCAAATATTAAAGAAGGTAGGTCTGGATTCTTTATTAGCTAAAGTTTAGAGTTGAAGTTTAGAGTGCAAACAGAATTCTGTCAAATACAAAATGACTAAGTTGTACAAAATAGTGATGCTTTAAATGAACAAAAAGCAATAGGATTAGCTTAAAATTGTACAATTTAGCAGTACTGTTTGACATATATTGTTTGTGCTCTACCGTTTAACTGCTCTACCCATCTTGGCCAATGAACCCCTGTCCTGAATATACCTCGCAATCAATTGGGCTGACCCCCCTAAACTTCTTTATAAAAAAGTTTAGCCAATCTAAAATAGCCTTGACCCCCCCCCCCCCCCCCACCCTCTACATAAATAATGACCAGTCCCTTAACAGGGTGTGTTTGAACCGGAAGCCTTTAAAATAGTGTGAAGGCTACAGATGAGCAGTCTACATTTTTGGCATCAACAATTTTTAAATTTATTTCTGATATTGGTTTGAAAAATTTACCTGATTCTGTATATAAAACAAAGCGACTCAGCATCATATTATAACATGTGCCTTGTCTTAAACAGACCTTGGCTGAGAAAATGAGCAATTTTTGTCTTAAACAGGCTCACGTAATAAGGGTTTCAGCGGCACACCTCTACCTAAACTTCCCTTGAGTGCCCCCCCCCCCCACCATTGTTATGCATGGTTCAATTTGACCTGTTACCATTCCCCCGGGGACAAGTCCAGCCCTATGAGCCCAGGGGTGGGGAATTGTTGAAACGGTTCTGTCCCTGGGGTAGGGGGTGGGGCAAATAATCTAATAAAATTATAGGAATTTGTCAGAGAGTGGTTGAAGAAAAATAACATATCAATATTCACGTTTTAAAATTTGAAATGAATGTTAAAGGATGGTGCGCACTTGAATGCATTTTTTTTCTTCAGCCTAGTTTAATAATAAGACAACTTGGGCTGCATGCAAACGGACACAACATTGTTTGTCAACAACTCCCAACATTAATTGGTGGATGTTATATGTTGCGTCCGTTTGCACACCCTGTTGGATGTTGCAGCGTGTTGTTGCGCAAAGTTTGCAACGGGTCAAACTTTTCAGCCAACAACTCTTAACATTTCTTTTGTTCCCTGATCGCCAAACCATAGCGCAACAATGTTGGATCCGTTTGCACAGCTCTTCCAACATTGTTGGGGTCACGCACACTCATTACGCATGGTTTACAAAGACTTATGGGTTGTATCTTTCCCACGATGCACTGCAGGTCCCAACATTGTTGGGAGTTGTTGCATCCGTTTGCTCACCATTCCCAACACGCAACGTCCGTTTGCATGCAGCCTTAAATAGACTGTATATGAAAACAGATACAAGGCTTTTTAAGGGGCCAATCATTTATTTCATCCCCCCAAAATAATTACATACGAAAATTGTACCCCCCTTGACAATAACTTCTAGACCAAGTCTCTTCTTCCATCTTAATACAAGTAGTCAGCAGCATAGCATGAGATTTTGAAGGTGCACACAGGGGAAGAAACATTAGCACGCCAAAGGTGCCCCAAACCTTGGGGAGTTTGGAGGGACGCGCCCCCAGGAAATTTTTTAAATTTAGGGTCTCAGAAATGCCATCTTCTGCATTTTCTGCAGGACATTTTCAGTCAATAAAGACAAAGGAAAATTCATGCAGTAATTAGTTGTTTATTTTACCCCATCCAAAGCTGTACTCCAAGGAAAATTGAAAGGAGCCCCAGTGCTTTCAACCTTTAAAATCTAGGGCGCCCAGCATCAGCATATGATTTGTATGAAAAAACTAAGATTTTCTAGTCACCCAAGGGAAAAAGTTAAGAGCCAGGGGCCACCGGGCTCTGCTAGAGCACAGCCCTGCCACCTCTAGTGTTATTGGTAAGGTACAGTGTTTATGGGTGAAACAGGGTAAAACAGTGACGCCATCAAGGAGGTGTCAAGCGAAGGGCGAGATGTCTTCCCTTCAAATGGGCAAACTCTGTTATGCCATCAATATCAGTTATGTCCTTGTGAATGTGTAAGTGCAGAATTGCAAGAGAGCTCAATTTCTTGTCTGTCTTGGTCCTTCATAAAGGAGTTTGTGGTCTCTTCATACTGCTGATGCTATGCCCATCTGTGCATGTTGATGCGGGATAAGTCAACAAAGTTATTACAGCTACATATTACACTCCGGGATAGAACTGGAGTTGGCTTGGTCAAAAGTCTCAACCAAGGTCTGTGACTTCACATTCGGATCCATTTCACTCCACTTAGACCCTGTTTACATGGAGTGGGGGACCCTGGTTTAGTGGGGTAGGTTTCTTTTGTTTTGTGTCCCCCAGAGCGTGAAAACAAAAGAAACCAACCCCACTAGACCGGGGTCCCCCACTCCATGTAAACAGGCCCTTAATCAAGGAAATCCCAACACAAAAAAAACAATATAATGCGAAACATTTATCCCGAATTTATGATGGAAGTGTTTCAGGAAATAAAAAATCTATGTATTTTGCCCAGATTTCAGCTGTTTGCATAGGTGTATGCATATACATGCAAGCCACATTCCTGGTAGTAGAAATAGCTGATATGTTCCTAGGCCAAGCTTTAATAGGGTAGTATTTTATTACTGACAAAGACCTGCCGAAACGAATTTTTTTTTGTCTAACGTGGAAACATGGATTTGCTTCAATAATGATAATTATTCTCGGTTTTCATGTGACGTCACCAAAATTCAAACTAAGAAACTATCTATTCTTCTGTGTTTCTGAGTTTCATGAGGTATTACGGCACCTAAACACCTTTATTTAAACAAAGTTTTGGTTCCAAAGGGTTCTTCGTTTTGCGATAGGGGACGTTTGAATTTGTAGGCTTTTGCATGACGCGGCATTTGGCTGGCGGTCTGGAAGGCTCTTATGCGGGTTAAAAACATTACCAATTTTGGGAGACTTTGCTATCTAAACATTCCTTGTCTCAGAATAAATATCACTTTAATCCTTTATGAGTTTTTCAAGCGATGATTTCATGCATTAGTAGGAAAACTCAAAAACAGATGTTTCTGTTGGTTTCCGGCGGCCATATTTGCGCCCCTCAAAGGGACACAAACATGGCGTCTCCATACAAAGCTTTATAAATTTGGGTAAAACGTTTTTCCGAATATCTCGCATATGAAAAACCATACAGACCTGATTCTTGGCGAGGTCTTTTGCATATTTATCTTCTTTTATTTCCTAGATTCTGGACTTTCTGTACTGAATGGTTTGCAATTTTATTTTCGATTGCGTGACAGTGAAAACCGAGAATAGTTTGACAACTTTTTTTTATGGAAGACCAGTCCTGTGTCTTAATATTTCGGCCACCCTCACATTTTGTGCATTTTCAAAATTGACCTCCCAATGTCACCCCTCTTAGAAAATTGGACCCCCCTCCTTCTCTCAATAAACTCTAGAAAATGTTAATAAAAATTGTGAAAATGTCTTGTTTTGTTGCTTTCAACAAGATGTATCCCCTAAAAACGTATGAGGTCCATCAGGAGCTCGGAGGTGAGGAATATCCCCTTCTGCATGCCAGGGGGTGGGAAATAGACCACCAAGAAAAACACTGCAAATCCCCGGGAGTATGCATGGGGAGGAGGGGGCATGGTTACAGGTCAATATTGAACCATTCATCAATGCCGAAGTTTAGAGTGGCTCGTCTGCCAACAACTCATAAACCTTGGTACTTGTTCCTCGCGAAGCGAAGTTTATAATCTCGTCGCGCACGAAGCGTGACTTCGTCCTGGCTATAAATCTATCGAGTTTGGTTGGTGTCCGCCTTGACGTCATCCAGAGTAGTGACGTCAAGTGCATTATGGGTATCCAGGCAACTGACTGCAATCAACAAACGAAGCTCTGGGTTTTATTCAAGAAAACGGGGTTTTTCACACAATGTTTACGGTCGGTGAGTCACCGCCCAATATCTCAGGAAAATAAAAGAGAACAACAAACTCAACAACAGTGGATTCAACAAGTGGTTGGAAATCCTCCTGGGAAAGATTTACAAACAAAACTCCGCAAAAGCGAGGACGTCGACTTTAAATTCAGCGCGAGTAATGGTACAGCGAAGGCAAACACTGTCAACTAGAGATAGAGGTTATACAGCGACCACGAATATGTAAAGAGTCAGCAACAAAATACTACAGTTACACTGCAAACGAACCCACAAAGAGAGGGAACACCGACTGCCGACGTTTCAGCAAAATTCGGTCAATAGAATTCGCAAGGAGAGGCAAGTTTACAGTCAAAATTATCTTCTTCGATGCAACGATAGGAAGCAAGAATTACACGATTTGTAAAATCGACATGAGGAGTATCTTTGCAACGGACTGAGGACAGCCGATCAGCCTTTTCACCATTTTACAGTAAGCTTTATTCTACAATGAACAGTTTACAACACCAATAATGTGTGTCATGTAGGGAAGCGTTACATTTTGTAAACAAAATCCTTACTGAGCCAAATTTTTTGTTTAAGCTTACAATTTTCATTCAATTTCCTTCACAAGTAAAATATATGTATGTATAGCAGCCTTATACATAAACCCAGCTGTGTCTTTCAAGTCAAACATGACAAAAATTTGTTATTGCTGGCCCCCTATATTTTTGGTCCTATATCATTCGAAAATTTCACATCAATATTTCGGATATCCTCAGAATATTAGTGTGTGACATGGTTGCCACGCCAGGAACGTTAATTCCTTTCGCTGTTAGGGAAATTTAACAGGTCACTCATAAAATTTCACTCTTTCAAAGAAGTCAGACAGAGGTGACATATTCACAGAAATAAAACATTTGTTCCATTGGCAGATGAAAAGATTGTTTCAAGAAATTAAACGACATGCAAGCAGATATTTATGTAGGGTTTCCCATAAGATCAATCCATCCTGCACTTAGCTTTGCATTCACGATAAATGCATGTAATACAGGGAAAGTGTTTATTTGCCTCGTCTCAGTCTGGGAAATTAAAAATCTATGGCTCTGGCACTGTCTCAACAAGCTCATGCACGTTTAGAATGGAGGCCAAATGAGAAACTAATCACCTTCAACATAACTTATTCGTGGACATTTCATACAAATTCACTCTTGCATAGGGATTTGTTTCTTATGCACGTACACAAATAACTATGAACACTGGCCTAACTGGTAAAAAATTGGTACTTTTTACATGGATTCAGTGCTTTAAGGTGAATGCCCACACATACAATAATCATAAATCATGATCACTTTAGTAATTCTCATGAACTGCATCCTTAATGACATTGCTACTTGTAATTTTCTATTTCAGGGATTATGTTTGCACCTTGCTGTTACAAACAATAGTTGTCAAGTGTGATTATGTACCAAAAAAGTTCAAACACTTTTATATCTGTAGTTCGCCAAACAATAAATTTTTTCTCCAATTAGCAGCATTTAGTTGTTGTTTTCACTGCAGCATTATCTCCTAGAATTGCCATCCACTCACTTTTACTGACACATTTCACAAATAATTATTGCACTTAAGGGTGAGCTTTTATTAAGCAAATGCAACTGAATATTACCCGGCAGTTATCCACTATCACCCCCATTTCCTTTTGACCATAATTACACATGTAGGAGGGTCAAATGGAGTGAACATGGGGGGATGGGACCTATGCAGCATTCGCTAACAACAGCAACCCCATTAAAATCTCAGAAGATCCTTTTTAAAGCCAGAGCACTAGGTTTAAATTTAATCCACAGGAGATTAAGTACATCTCAGCTTCCAATATTAGATCCACTCTCCCCAGTTACATGATTTACTTCATTTCTCTCCTGTCCTCCCACCCCTTATGGGCTCCCCCTCCCCCCCCCCCCCCGAGCTTCGCGAGGTTCTGCGATATACGTATTTCTACTTATATATACAAAGATCTGCCATTCAGTGCCCTGCAAATCTAGAACCAAAGACTCGAAATTATGCTAGATAATCGAGAGGGTTTCGATCTTCCACAAGCCATCAACTTGTTCTGACCGTGCATTTTTGCGGTCGTTTTTCTCGACACTCTTTTTTACCTCAAACGTCAACACTAGCTTGAGAGGATCAGACCCTTCGAGTAAAAAAAGTAATAGGCAAATTGAAGCAAACCTTCGGTTCCCAATGATGAAATGTCGCTTTCGGTTTTGGCTTCCATGTTTGACGCCCTTCAAGAACAACCAAGTTTCGTTTTCATGGAAAAGAAGGAAGTAAGTCCCATTGCCTCTCGGCCATACCAGTGACGATTCACTGGGGAATCTAGACAATTCGCCCCCCTGACAATTAGGCCCCGACAACTAGCCCCCAAATTATGGACAATTAGCCCCCACTTTATAGAGACGATTAGCCCCCAACCACATTGTGATATATAAAGTTAAAAAAACACAACATTGTGAGTTATGATATAATAAAATTTACTAAATCAGTTATACTCCTGCCTTCTCTTCTCCTGATGTTTCAATCGATGGATTTCGTTATCGATGAACTTCAAGGTGGTCTTGGAGAACGCAAAATATCCTTGACATCTGGGCTAGCACATAGAGTACAGTTTCAAATCTTAAAGGAGAACCAGACTGAAGGAAATCCTAATGTCTGAAGGAAATCTTAAAGTCGATCGACACATGACCAAGATGATGACACGACCTAACCTAACACTTCTCTTTCAACCCAGGCCTTTTCGAGCGATCTTTTCCACGTGCGGTAGGACCGTGCGGTTGATATATGTGCAGGTAATTGTAAGCATATTACTTTCACTTTACTTTTCATCGACAAAAAGCTCATTAAACTGGGTTAGATGAAATATATAGAAGGCCGTATTGTTTTATGAAAAGTTATCCATTAATGTCAGTGAGTCACATAAAGACGGTTGGTACTTCATAAATACCGGCACTTTAGAGAATCTAACTTTACTTACCTCTCTGAAAACACGTACGAGTTCTATTGAAAACCGTTAAACCTTAGCAAATTATCATTAGTTATCACCTATTTAAATGAATGAAAGAAACTAACAAATTAAGGTTAAGATCGTGTGTATAAAAGCTGAAGCGTCTAGATAGTGGGGGCTAATTGTCTGTATACTAGGGGCTAGTTGTCGGGGGCGAATTGTCTGGGGGGCGAACTGTCTGACGACGCATGTGCTTCAGGTGCTTTCATGGTCATAAACTGGGAGGTGATTATTCTTTCTTCTTAGACTCTCTTACATTCACCTGAAACTGTTATAAAAGCAAGATGGAAGTAGACCAACAAAGAGGTGAGTTCATGTTCCAGCTGGATTTTTTTGACTTAGTGAGAACAGATCTGTTTTCATCGAAAACTGAGTGCAGACTGATCAGGACATATGTAGCAAGCGTCACGTATAAAATTTGTCGCCTCTTTGCCACTCGGTATCAATCGCACCGACGTCCCCAAAAGGGTATCCAGAACAAAGAAGTTTTTCATACCGAATGAGTTTATATTTCGACTTTTGAAAAGTATTCACGTGCCCCGAAGGCCATGCAGCAGTTTTGTGTACAAGAAGGATCGTGCGAAATGTCATTCGTCAGCACTTTCGATTTTACAACCACGACACACCACTTTCTTGAAAAACTTCTTTTAAATTTTGGGTGTTATGTTGAATGGCAATCAAGAAACGCAAGTAGAAGGGAAATTGCCCCCGCCCGCAGGTTCCGGAGGAGGCACTCTAGTGGCTCGCGCGTGATATTAATTAGCAATAAATGAATGAGGCTGAGTGGGATATGAAGAATTATTCAGATCGAGGAGGGGCCTTGGTGGATAACACCCCCCTCGATCTGCATAATTCTTTTTATTATTCATTCAAAATATTTCCCCGATTCTGATTGGCTAAAAGCACACGTTTAATTCACCATAACCAGTTACTGATGACCAAATTTGGAAGAATTTTGGGTTTAACGAGGAGATGACGTCAAAAACGCAGCCTTCTACAGGTTAAGACCTGTTTCAAGAGTAAGAACTACAGCTGGAACTAGGCGAAGCAATAGTTAAAAACAGCAAGAAGACAACGCGAAAAAGTCAGTGCGAAATGCTGATTGGCGAAGATGACATTAGTAGTGATGTCATTACCATGGGCACATGTTTTTCAATGTTTGTTTACATTTGTGCTCATTTCTGCTTCGCACTCAGTCGACGGGGAGCCACAGGGGAATTAAAGGTGGAATTCAAACTGCAGAGACTAGTTGCAAGCTCTCCTTCCTTTTCCTGCCCTGCTGCTAGAGTGCCCTGGAGAGCTTGCTCTCAGGTTATGAAATGCTTTAACAGATCCCCTATCCCTAAACTTATAAGTCTTCTAAAATTCTAGTTTAGGGATAGTGAATCTGTCAGAGCATTTCACAACAATGTTTATCTACATGCTGGTCGGCAAGTTTGCCGTCTGCGTTTGTCATGCACTGGTTTAATATCATTGGCATTCTGTGGAGCAGCTGTTTTGAAAGTTATAGACCAAAAGACACTCGTTTAGAGCGGATGAAGTTATAGGGTGCATATGACTGTGTATGTATAAACACTTCATGGAGAGTTTGCCAGAAACAAGCTTATCATTCACAAATCTGTGACTGGAAACAATTTGCCGGACACTCTTTCTCTCTCTTAGGGGAAATAAAAATCAGTCCAAAAAAGCAAGCAAGACGAGTGAATCGACCGCTAGCTTATCACTAGCAGAACGATAGACCATTGCAGAAATTTGCCGAAAGTGAAATTCTGTGCTGATGTATTCCCTGCTCACAAATGTCCTACGTCCTTCTATAAAGTTTTTTAAAAAGTATTGCATTTTGTCTTAATAGTTAAAACGGAAATGACTAGAATGCACAATGTGCCTTTGTGCACAAATAACTTCAGGAACTCCCCTGGTCTGGCATTTTATAAAATACAAAGTGCAAGAGGTATCCAGCGAGAATATGCGGAATGCTAATTTGAAGGTGAACTCTGATAGCACACAAATTTTCATTCTTCTGGTTTTTCTCGAAGTAAAATCGCCCCAGGCACATCTTCCTTCAGCTTCACATTTTCAATAATGTTGTTTTCTTTCAATTCCACCTTTTGTTTTGCTATTTTGAGCTGCTTTAACCCCACTGAAAAATTCCACTTCACTTTCCGCCATGTTTGTTTACATTTGCGTCCCCCCAAATAATCCCATAAATGCACGCGTGCCTAGTTGGGTCCCAGCCTATCACTCTTTTGCGAAGTGAGCTGTTGACTGACAACAAACAGAGCAGAACAGAGCAGGGGCAGCTGTAGTGTCAACTATTACTCGTCATATTTGGTCCAATAATATTTTTTTCCACCCATAAAATTTGTTAAACTTCCGCCTAAAGGTTAGGTGTGAAGGGGTGTGGTCTTCTGTTATGGACAAACTTTTCTCATAACGTTTAAAAATTTCCAAGGAGGCTAAGTTTCTGTTTTGTTAGATCCTGAAAACACAGTAATATTAACATTGTCATTTAATTTGAAATGTAATGGTGCAAAATAATGATGAATCATACCCTGTGCACAGCCCCCTCTCCCTTTGGGTTTTTTTTCTGTTCTTGAGTGAAGGGGGAGCTGTGCTGAGGGTATGAGATCATTATATGTCAGTTCTCCACAAATGCTTGGAAAATATCCCTTTGGGATCTTGATAGAGGATTTATGGGAGTGTTTTATTTTGCAGTATCAGATAAACAGCCAAAACTGAAGGTCACTTTGGCTTCAGATAATGAGGGATGGGACATTGCTGTGAATGCGCAGTTGATCCTTGAGCTTGCTGCTAACCCACGAGTTAAACTCAGTGGACTCTTGCCAAAAGGCATCACTGAGAAACAAAACAAGGATGCTAAAAAGTTGGGTATTGAGCTTTTTGAGGCAAAGGATATACCTGTTCTTTTACCAAGTGACACGCTGGCTTTCCCACCTGATAGTCTTGAAATTGATGTCGTGATTTTTCATTCTTATGGACGTTACCTTGGACGGCAAGCACAAATCGTCAGGGAAAGGAAAAGTTGCAAATGGCTTCATGTTATTCACACTGTTTGTGAAGAACTTGCCAAATTTTCAGACACACCAGCAGAGCTTATAACTGAGCATGAAGTCCAAATTGAGCTGTCTAAAATTGCCGACGTTGTGATCGGAGTTGGACCAAAAGTAGCTGCTGCCTATCGATTAGCACTGCAGCCAAGTGGAAAAGATAAAGATGTAATCGACCTAACACCTGGAATCTTTTACAACTTGATCGGTGCTCGGCCAACAAAAGAGGAAGGAGAGAAGTTCCATGTACTGATGAGTGGATCACTGAAGTACTTTAAAGTAAAGGGATGTGACATTGCTGCCAAGGCGATCAAGTTACTGAACAGTGCATCCTACAAATACCACCTCACATTTATTGTGAAGCCCAAGGAAAATGTTGCAGAGATAACAGAGGCCTTGCAGAATGAGGGAATTGATTCCAACCATTTTACCGTGGAAGTCTCAAATGGTGCAGAAGATTGGAGCAACTTACTTTGTAAGGTAGATCTTCTCATCAAGCCATCGAGAGCAGAAGGCTTTGGAGTGAGTGGTCTTCGTGCCATTTCTGCAGATCTGCCACTCCTAGCCAGTAACTGCTGTGGACTGGGCGTGGCCCTCCAGAAGCTGCCATCTGGAAACAAGCATGTGGTGGAATCTGAAGACCCACAGGTTTGGGCTGACAAAATACGAGAAGTCAAAGAAAAGGGGTCAAAAACAAACCAGTTGGAAGCTGAGGAGCTGAGAAGTGAATATGAGAAGCAGTTCAACTGGAAGGAACAGTGTGATAAGCTGGTCACACAAATGTTATCTTTGATTTCAGAAAAGTGATACGTAATCTTGTTACCAGGCAAGCACCAAAAAGGTTGTGATTCTGCCCTAGTTATTCATTATCAGCCAGCTTGATTTGTTAGAAACATTAGATGTTAGATTTAGCAAAACTCCCCCTGGTATACATGTATGTCATGAATTAGAAGTTAGACTACAAGCAACCTCTCATCTTTATCTATTAAGTGAAATGAGTGGCTCCCAATACATCCATCTTTCATCAAGCCACATCACTAAATTTAATCAACGATTGGAGGTTAAGGTAGCACATCCACATAGTGGTTCTTTGGCAACTTGATTCCTGGTAGAATAATTGGAATTTGGATATGTTGATTTTTGAGGAGAGGGGATAATCAGAGTACATGGAGAAAAAACCTCTCAAAGCAAGGGTAAGAACCAACAACAAACTCAACTGACATATGACATCAACGCCAGGATTTGAACGTGGGCCACATTGGTGGGAGGTGAGTGCTCTCACCACTGCAGCCACCCTTGCTCCCCAACTTTGAAGAAAAAGTTAGGAGACTTAGCACTCATATAGCTAGTCCGAATAGAGCCCATGCATGGCAGCAGTTATTATAGTGTATTGGTATAAGTGATCAATTTACACCATTTAAGTTTGTTTTGTTACACTTAAAGCAAAAACAAAAAATTGAAGATTATTTAATCCATAACACCTTTTCCAAATCAGTGATTTTTTATCAGGGAATAAGGTGATATGACTGTTAGATTAACTATAAGAACTTTGTTTTGATTTTATTTTTGCCAGTCCTGAGACTTTTGTAAACTGAGAACTCCAAATGTAAGAAAATATTTGAGAGGCCCTGTTAGGGTTAAATTACGACAAGCAACATGGCCTTGAAACAGCGACACAAAGCGGATGAATTGGTGACAAATGACACAACTTTAGTTCAAAACTGCAACAGTGACAAGGAAAATCACAAATACAACAGTAAAAAATACCAACAGTCATCAGCGACACTGCCTCCTCTTCAATATGCAAAATGAACACTGTTGAAATTCAAATGAGGGACATGCGTACCCCCCCTGCCCCCTAAGAGGGCCTCATTTGACCTTAAACCTATTGAGACTCAAAGGTCTGTGGTTGAAACTAAAACGTTCCCCGCACCTCTAGAATCAGTTGGTTTTAATATTGTTTATCTTAAGTTAGAACTGAAAGTTTTAGCAAAGGTAGGTGTGATAAAAAGTCATTCTGCTTCATTTTTAATAGTAAGTGCTGACACATACCTTGTGCAGCTAAATCACTACCCAGGAGTTTATATTCACTTGCTGTAAATTGAGGTAAAATAGCAAGGAATAATGCTTTAATGTAAATCTAAAATAGTAGATATTAGTTTTGATCATCATAGTGCACTTGTACTAGTACTGTTGTTTTCTATGTATTGATAAAATTAATAAAAACACTTCATTTGTTCTAAGCTTTCTTTAATGCATTATAGTTATATTCAGTCTCTTTTCTTAACACTTTCTAATACATTCAGCTGCATTTCAATAACTTGAACTTTCATAAACACTAGAAGTATTATTTGGGAAAGTTCTCCCCCAGCTGCACGATGCCAAACTGTGAACAGTGTACAAACTTAAATCAGCCCCCTCCCACCCCCTAAGCATTATTCAGGGTTCACACAGTCTTGAAAAGTCCTTGAATTTTAGGGGAGGTCCTTGAAAAGTCCTTTAATTCCATTTTCCCTGAAAAATCCTTAAATTTCTAAGCAAATCATTGAATTTTCTTCAACTTTGAATGTAGTAGCCTGCGAAGCGCAGACGCATTTCCGGTCGTCGCTTCTCTCCTTCGGAGGGAGAGAAGCGACGACCGGAAATGCGTCTGCGCTTCGCAGGCTATGAATGTAGTGGCCTGGAAAGTGTTTTTTGATGCTTTTTGGTTGTCCAAGACGGAATTGTAAATAATTATGAATCACAGCTCAGAGAATTTAAAGGTTATTTACACAAAGTGCTCAATGTTTTATGCAATTTAAGACAAGTGAACTGAAAAATGTATAGAAGTTGGTGAGGCAATCAGTTCAAGCCTTAAAGCCTAATTAGAATAGACTGGGAATGTACTTTTGTAGAATCTGTGAGATTATAACTCCTAGTAGGTGGTCCTTGAAAAGTCCTTCAGTTGAAATTTTTATGGTTGCAATTTTTTGTATGAACCCTGATTTGGATGGAACAGCAGCCAGTCAAGGAGAGGACAGAGGAGGCAAGTTCTTTTTCTGCCAATCCACTTTTTCCCAGTCTTGTCATCAACAGTTTTCTGTCTCAATCAACTAAAAAAAGGAATCATCCTAGCAGTGAAAGATGTACTAGGGCTTATCTCTTTCAAAAACACTCTGACCTGTTCAAGTTTTGACTATGAGTTCAAGTTATTGAGAATGAGGTTAAAAACTTAACATTAAAATGTATTTGAAGAGCATTACTACATGATTTACATACTAGCTGATCACAATTTCCCTCTCTAAAGCCCAGTTACCTTTACAGATCTATTATAACAATATTGTATTCTGCCTAATATAATCTACACATGCAAACAATATTATTGTTGTGAGCGATTTCATTACAAAGACTTGCACCAGCCAGAGCTCTAAGGGGTATTCTTTCATGATAGGACTTGTTTGCCTGTGACTGTTGTTACCCAGAGTAGATTATTGACAGCACTTAAGGAAGTTTATACTCAAAATTGGTTATGATCATGCAGTTTTGCATGCAGTCTATTTTGATCTTCACTGAGGTAAGAAAACATACAGGTGCTGTAAGTCTATCAGGCCACTTCCTCTAGCTTGGAGTTTACTAGAATAACCTACTTCTCAAAAGCTATTGAAATGTCTGAGTTGGCAGGGGCGTAGCCAGCTTTTTAACGTCTTGTAGGCTTCGGTGTTCCCTAGAGGCTGCATCTAAGCCTTTTTCCACAACCAAATACAGGGGTATTTGAAGGAGGCTCTATAAAGTTAAGCTATTTTTTCAGGCAATAGTAAATAGCTACTCCCTCAGCAATACTGAGACCCTGTATAGGTATTCCTGAGGAAATCAGTCACAAACAATTGCTATTGACGAAACAACAATCTCAGAGATTAAAGTGACAATCACATCACCACTCCTATTTTTTTGACAAAGGTAGTTGGGTGATGACAGCAAATAAATCTGCCAGAAAGTGAGGTGCCTAGTTTTTGTTTTGCTTAATAAACCTGTTGCTTTTTTATATTTATTTTCTCATTTCCGTCATCATCGTCATTGTGGAGTAGTGTTACTATGCAAAATAATAATATTCTTGACATGCTAAGATTTTCTTGGAAAACTGATAAATGAAAAATGTTACAACAATAACACCTGCAGGTACCCATAGAGAGGCTCAATACATGCCATAGTGCTGGTTCTAAAACTATTTACTATGACATAATGATGATGACTATTATGTTGCTACATACAAGGCTGTGCTCTGAAAAAAAACAAATACAAAAACTCTAACCTGTGAAATAGGGTTGCCCAACATACAAAAATATTCTTGTTAAAAAAAACCATGAAGATTATCTTCTAGCTTAAGGCAAAACAAGTCCCTACACGTGTAGAGAAGGGGAACTTCTAGAACACAGCCCTGGAATCTATTATTTTAAAAAATCTAGTCATTTGGTTTGCAATAAAATTAATGTTCGCCTCAGTTTTCTAAAACTTTTATTCTACAAAAGTGGCATTTAATGATGCCTGATAAACCACTGACCCATTTTACTACCCTGTTTACAGCAAGAAATCATTTTTCACCAACTGATTTAGTCTATTTCATTTTGAAAATAGAATTTAGCGAGAAAAAAAAAAACTAACATGACAGAATTAGATTTTAAAAAAATGTATACTGTGCTTTGCCAACGTTCTCCCACTTCCAGTGCCTTTTCATGGTTTCTGGTCTAGAATGACCCCAGGGGGTATCCTGCAAACAGAGCCTCCTTTTGTCTTCTTGATCGGAGAAAAGGAAACTCTGCCCGAATCATGTCAAACCTTTAAGGTTGCCACAGCCCAAACTTCTGAACTAGTCAATCTTGTTTCCTCATGTCAACCTGGTTTTTTGGAGTGCAAGCATCTGTTTATTGAAGAACCGATGACCAGAGAACACTGTAGCAAACACACGCCTATTACATGTAGGCCTGGGTTTGAAACTGTATCCTAGCAACATGCCGCACACACTTAACAAAGATCTTACTCAATTCATGCAGAGTCTTTCTTCCAAAATCAAGCAAGCGAAAGAAAGGCTGTGCTGGCAGGGTACCCAGGGGGTGACTCCTTCAGCAAACTAATCTGTGTGGCTTGCACTTTAATTATTGGCCCACCTTTTGGTCTCCTTCAAAGGAGGAAGACCAAAAAGGCATACTCCAGCAGATTGTGGTGTCATTTGCTTTTATTTTATCTGGATATTTCTTTACCCATAACCCTGGATATCTTTATGAGAAAGAATATTGGCTTTGCATCCTGAATACCTTAAGTGAGACCAAAATCTGCAATTTCTACCCCTAAGTGAGACAACGAGCGTGAGCATCTCCAACACTTTTATATGGGAGTGCCCCTCTCCCCAAAAAGGAGAATGAAATACTGTTAAAGACGTCAAATAGTGAAATTGTATACCCTATTTACACTCAAGACAATGAAAAACCATACCCTGTTTGGCCGCACATACCCTTCTGGGGCAAAGGAGGCCACCCTCTGGAACTTGCCACTGAGGGAGAAGTAAAGCATTTAATTATCTTTGCTGTGTAGTTATACTTAAGTGTCACCATTACTCCTCAAGTAAGCAATAACTACATGATCTGATAGATCAGTAAGCTCTTGAAACAAATTCGTTGTCAGATTAAGTATGGAAGTTCTGTTCGTCTACCCAGTGCTCAAGAGTCTTTGCCACGTCCCATCGTTCAAGGTCCTCCCCATTCAACAATTCAATCAGCTTTCCCACCGTTGCTTCACCACTTGCTAAAGACCACGACGTCAGAATTTCATCGGTGGGGTCATCTTTCGACTCAAAATGGCGTATTTGTTCCCTTGAGAATCCAAGTTTCTCAGCAAGAATCCTGAAGTCATCAAATTTCTCATCTCGCTTGACATTCAACTGCTCACAAATCTGTTTATAAACTTGCACAGGCAAGTCACGCACTTTAGTTGACAATACATGACTTCTCTTTAAGGTATCTACCTGTCGGGCCACTGCCATTGCATCCAATCTATCACGACCACTCACATCTTGGTTTGACTCTTGAATACTTGGGTTGATATCCTCATCAAGAAACCTTCCATCGACCCGGTCAGCTTCAGCAATAACTCTTTCTACAATGACAAAAGGGAAGTGACGTGAATCAATACCATCTTTTCCAGATGCCACTCGGGGCTCGAAATTAATGGTAACCAGTTAACCAATGGTTAGTACATGTAGTGTCCAACAATTCCTTACTAAAAATGTGCCGACCGAGCAACCTGACATGGTTAGCAAAAATTACTGTTAAATAAGTAGTTTCATTGATAGAAACTCTTCTTGCAAATGAACATTAATTTTGGTCACAAAAGGCTGATGTGTTTCTTTTCTCTTCACGTATAAAATTGTTTTCTATCTTGAACAAATTGTCGAAAAAGATATGCTTACAGCATGATTGAACAATACGAAAAACATAGATTTCATGAAACTCAAGGTGACCAAAGGTAACCAGGCTTTTGTTGGATGGGGAGATCAGGACACAACCTTTATATACCTCCACCATCTCGTCTTTTGCATTTTTGGAAGTGGCTTGTTCGTGTGACCTGTTTATTATACAGATAAGATGCAAAGATCCTTTGATAGTTTTTTTCAGAAAATTATGGTTGCTGCCCAAAATTTGTGAATAGGAAATGGAAGATCGAGAAACCTAACAACGAACAAGAGTAGTGTCAAACACTATGGAAGGCTTCCTGAAGCAGTACAAAGAAAAACACAGTAAACAAGAAAGAGGAACTTTCCGAGAAGAATTGAAATTGAAATTGAATTCACCTGGTTGCATTTTGATGAGTCTAAACAAACAATGTTTTGAACCAATCCATCCATACGTTTGCCCCATTTACTAGCACAATTTTCAAAAACATAAATAAACATTTTACATTGCTGCACTTTTCATACCCTGATTTTGTGCTACCATCTCTGAAAATATTCTCAACAAGTGGTCAATTTGTTCCTCCCACAGAAATCTTGTTGTATATTCACTTCTTAGCTGCTCAGCATGAACGTGGCAAGTCTTGAAGCCCTTTTCCCTGACTTCTTTGATCTTATCAGCCCAAATTTTTGGCTCATCAGAATCAACCACATGGTTTCTACCAGAGGGTAAACTCTTCAAGGCAATGCCAAGCCCACAACTTCTGCTGACAAGGAGGGGAAGACCAGCAGAAATAGCCCTGAGACCACTCATTCCAAAGCCTTCTGTTCTTGATGGCTTGATGAGAAGATCTACCTCACAAAGCAATTTGTGCCACACTTCTGTGGTCCCAGAACATCTCCGCACTGTCAGTTGTTTCACATTGATTCCTTCCTCATACATGGCTTGCTGAATTTCAGCGATGTTATCATCTTGGAGTACAACAAGAATCAGATGATAAGATGAATCTTGCAGTAGATTGATAGCTTTAGCTGCAATGTCACATCCCTTGACTTTAAAATACTTGGCAGAACCACTGATCAGTATACGGAACTTTTCACCTGTATCCCAGGACTTGGTGTCTGATGACTGACGCACACCTAGAAATTCACTTGAAATTTTTGGCATGAGGGTAAAAACGCTATCCTGTTTACCACAGTATCGCAAAGCTGCCTTGTAAGCTTCTGCAACTTTTGGGCCCACAGCAACAACAAGATCAGCCTTCTCACAGAGTTTCACCTGTAGCTCATGTTCAGATATTGGTTCGTTCACAGCTGCCCTTGAGGCTGCTTTTTGTGCATATTTTTCCAGTTCCTCACTTACTGTATGCACAACAAGAACCCACTTACAGTTCTTAGTGTCCTTAATGATCTGAGCTTGTCGCCCAACATCACGCCCATAAGAATGCATCATCAAAATGTCAATGTTTAGATCATCAGGAGGATAGGCCAACAACTCTGTTGGTGAATAGCCAGAAATGAATTTTGCATCAAAAAGGTCAATATTTAACTCCCTGGCATGTTCTCTTTGCTGCAGAGTGTTTCCTGGTACAAATCCAGTGACAAGGACTCTATCATCCAGAGCCAGTGTACTTTCTAATTGGCCATTCACCATCTTGTCCCATCCTTCAGCATTGGATGCAAGTGTAATTCTCTGTATAGGCACACCTAGAAAGCAAATTAGAAAGCTTAGAAGTACTTAAATGAAACCCCTCAAAAACAAGTACAACAACAACAACAGCAACAACAAAAACACTATTACAGCACTGAGTTTTGATAAAAATGGAACAAGTTCCAAATAGTGTAGCAAAGGTACTGATACAAAATTCCACAAACTACATTACACTGCCTGCACATGATTTGACCTTTTGTTGACAACACAACAACCATTATGGGGCTCCCGTTCAACAGTCATTAAACAATCCCACCTCCATTATATCACACAACATTCATAAAGCCATTCAACATGTTGAACATTGTTGGACATTATACCGTCATTTGCATCTAAGCATGGATACGAGACAAAAAAAACATGTTGTAATAGGGTGCCAGACATCATGTGTTTCGTCGCCAAACATTTGAATTTTGACAGCCGTTAAAGCAAACTGCCACGCCAAAGGTAAGTTGTTTATTTGTTTTTGATCAGCACGTTCCGCTGATTTTGTTGAGCAAAAACAAATCAAGTCGACAACAGCTGCCTACTCCAAACTTCGAACGTTTGGTGCCAAAACATGTCACTTTTGCACCCAATAAATTAGAACACGTTTTTTCCTCACGTGTACACGCTTATAGATGCAACCGACAGTATTAAACGTGAACAAAGATTAACTCTATTCCCTGGTTAAATGACAGTGTGGAGTTTCACAAAAACAGTAATTCACTTGTATTTATACTTTTCTTTCAAGTTTCGACGCCATCAATGAAGATCAGTGGGGTCCAAAAATATCCGCATAAAACCCACCTGTTGGTTGTTTATTTGAAACTAGGGTATGTGACCGGTCACTGCTTACTAGACCTGAGGGCAGAATTGACAGCTCCAAAACATTTTAACCCACACATTTCTCTCACATCCTTACAAGAAAAGCCAGCCCACAGGCTACAATAAGATGCAAAGATGGGGCCCTGTATTTGTACTGCACAGATCGATCTGCATATAAGCCTACATATAAGCTTATAGCCACAACAAGAACTTAAAAAAGTATATGCCGGAAGTGCTAGCTTGGATGAAAAGAGAATTGTAATGAGAGCATTTTTCGCATTTTCTCAAAGTTTCAATGTTTGGGATGAAATAGAGGAACTTAAGTGCCTTTAATACACACAAGCCACGTGTAACATTACTAGAATGAAGACTGAAAATACTTCAAAAGCTTCATTGTATTCCTTCTTTAAGAAGGAATAATTCCCCGTACACGGTACTGAAAATACACAGCATATTTTTGTCTAAAGCTACATTAATTACCAATCTGTTGTTACCAAATTGCTAAGCTAGAAACTGATACTTGTCTCACTGAGAATATAATTACCATTCAAGCCAAAATTTAAGCCGCGAGGCTGCAGACATGGTTGATCATCTCTCAAACTCGCCGCCATAACTGCATTCACGCCAAAAGGCCGCAAAGGTCTGTGGGACAGGGATTTTTCCCTTTCTCATGATGCGAGGGCGGGGCGGCTGCGAGATGAGACTACGAGGTCTAACCTGAGATCATACCCAATTTTAGTATCTCTTCCCCATTCTTTCTTACGTTTCGGCTTGGCCCAGGGGACGATGTTTACCAAGCGAATCGAATTTGCACGTGTACTTGAAGGTCGGGTGTGTAGCTTTACCTACCCCACGCAGGGTGGAGCCCCGAGAGGGGACTGCCCATAGCAAAGTTTGGGTAGAGGGGGTGCCTCGCACGGCCTCCGAGACCTCCAAACCCTGACAGCCTGACGGTAAAGAATTGCTCATTTCCCATAAAGTTTAAGACAAGAGACCTTATTCTACTAACCTAATTGGTTTTGTTTTGCATACACCCTGTTCATTTGACTTGACAGAAACCAGATTCCTCGCTGGATGGCGATTTCCCCGAATTTGCACAAGTGAGCCTGAGTTTGACCTATTTAATAATAAGTTGCCGTCAGGCTCGTGTTGCCGTATAATCTTAGAGATATTTATATTTTGAATAGTCAACTTCATTCTTATTCTACACGGCGAAGCAATAATATACATAGGCAGTATTACAGAACAAACTATGGCTATGATTCAATACAGTGTAAAAGGACGAAGTTGAACTCCATTCCAGAAGATTTAAAGAACACAAAATCACAATATAGTATAAAAAGGAAATAAATATTTTTTCACAACAGTGTTTAGACAGTGCTTAATGCTGTGGAAGTTAAATTCTTGAAATCAATTTATGGTTAGATTACGCTACACGTGGCGTCCAGACCTGATAAGAAAACATAATAGATAATAGGAGAACCTTGAAAAAACCCGTCAAAGTTTTCTAGTTTCCCATGTATATTGATGTAATTATATATTTGTTCAATATAATAAAGTTTATGTTGTTGTTGATTGGTAGAGAAGTAAAGGCCCTCCTCCCTTTCCCTTTCATCCCAGGGAAAACTCCACAAAGTTTTCAGTAAGAAGGCTCCGTCTTGAGGTCCAGCCCCTTACCCTTTTCAGTATACATCTGGGCAGAAAAGCAGCCCCTTTCGTATACTTTCTATTGACAAATGGTACCCTAACCCCCGTCACATACCTACAATCCTGGACAAAATTTCTTGGGACAGCAGCCCTGAGGAGTATAACAGCAGTTCTATCTGTATCACAAGTAATGTTGGGAAAAGCAGTGCTGTCCTTTGAAAAACCGTTAACCCCTCCCCCTTTCCCACCCAATACAATGTTGAAAGATCAAAGAAATTGTGCTTTGACGGTTTCAACACTGTTTTCGGGGTGGGGAGATGCACTGTTAGTCGCGCGCGAATGTTAATTTAGCGTGTGCTAAAAGGCGTTGGAACTCTATAACTGTCCTTTACATCCCTTTTAACTGCTGTAAACGCACTGTCTTGAAAAAATCCAGGGGATAAATCACAACACCAGTTCTCTCGACTTTTTTACAGCCATAAAATGTATCTTACAGACCAATATAGCAGATGTCCCCACCCTTTCACATACCTAGTGAAATCCCTACTCTCTCACATACCTGAAACATGAAAAAGGGAGCCTTCCTGCATAGGCCATTATAGAGGGTACCCCTCGGGCTTTTCTCCTCCTCCCCCTCCCCTTTTCTGTACCTGCCATTCAGGCTACAGCACAGACCCATTTAGGCAAATAAGAGAGTGCCCCTCGGGGAGCTTTTCCATTGATTCTTTCGTCTAATGAGAAAAGAAATTACCGCAATCACAGCCTGCTAGTGACCTATAGGTCTTTTTCAGGTTAAAAGTTCATTCGGCTTTGGGACGATCTACCCACAATCCTTTGATTATCATTTCTCTAAGGTGGCCAATTACAAACCACTTAATTAAAGCAAATTTTTGTGTTTCAACCAAGCCCCAAACAAAGCAGCACCACAGTTTCTTACGGCCTCTTACTTGCGATTACATCCGTGCATCCAATTGGACATTATGGCTACGAAATCTCTATGTGGAAAATTATTAAAATTAGCCCATTAGATACCAAAGCAAGTTAAAGTGTAGCCTACTAAAGGCTAATTTTATTGGCTGAACATTCAATCTCAGTTTTACATATTTTGCCCATGCACAACCTTTCCCCAAGGTCCTTACTGATTTCTTTGCAAAAGCCCTGGGGAAGAACTGGGAGAAGGGTTCATGAACTGAAATCAGTGAGCAGACTGTATTCAGCACATTTCGGGTTAAAAGAACACTTTTACCGCAATAAATTCAATATCATTGTAACTTCAGACATTATCTTTATCTCCCCTGTACTAAGATTAAATTTATAACCTTTACATGTTCAGTCTATGTTCTCTGTTAGCTAACAGGACTACAATGCACGGAATAATTTTGCCATCTGTTTAACATACACTTTATTGATCTGTTGACAAAAAAGTTCCTTCTAATGACTGACTTTAATCTCTAATTTAATACAAAACTTCACTATAGATCATTTTGAACTACATGTGATAGAAACTAAATTTTCCTATGTAACAGGATTATCAATAAAGTGGCATGCCTGCATTTAAATCCATTCACAGTTAATGGAAGTAGAACAAACTTTCATTCACAAACTTTGGTCCTCACTGGCAATTTTGTCTACAGATTTAAACTTCTGCACCAAAATGCTTAAGTTTCAAATAATGTTCGTGGTAATATGAAACGTTCTACTTTTCCCTGAATGACTGTATTATATTCTTCAACCTACCCCCCCCCCCCCCCACCCCCCACCCGTGCAGAAAGTTTTGAAGGTTTGGATCTGGCCAATCAACAGGAAAACAAGTGTTGAGAACTCATGATCAGTATTCTAATGTTCAAAGAAAAGTAAAACAAGGTAAAAATAATCCTTTGGTAATAAATATAATTTTAGTTTTTGAACTAATATAAATTCTACATGTACATGTCTAGAAAACTAATAAAATAATATACATTATTATTATGGGACACTGTTTTACATAACTTAATACATTGTATTATTGTCCCTCAAAGTTATTTTAATTTTAAAAAACTAGACTATAATATTAATAATTATGAACTATATAGTATACTATAGTACTATAAAACCTCTAAACTCTTTTTTTCTAAACACACCACCAAATTTGATTGTAGTACTGATTTTACTTTAGATACTACTGTATCATATCAATTCGATCAACATTTCAAATTACATTATGAAACTTAGCTAAATTTCAGCGAATATTTTGCACTATTGCAACATACATATACAGCAAACCATGTTAACACGGATACTGGGGGGGGGGGGGGCATAGAAAGTGTTGGTATTAATAGGGTGTCCGTGTTAAGCGGGTTGAATTTTAGAGAAAATGTAACGGATTTCTATCCCCAGGGACAAAGCAAACTGTCCATAACAATGAGGTGTCCGTATTAAGCAGGTGTCTGTAGAGCATGGTTTGGCTATATAATGGCTGTGGTCACACTACAGACTTTTTACCTAGGTAAACACGACTTGTTGACAGTTTACCTAGGGAAACTTGATTTTTTAAGTGTGACCGATTTGTCCCTAGGTAACTTACCTCGGGGAAATTTTATCCTCTGGGTCTTGGATATGTCTCGAGAACAATAGAGTTTCCCTTGACAGCTTCCCCAAAGCAATAGCTAGGGAAAAATGAAATACCGAGGTTGCTAGCCAATAGACGCTCATCGGCAAAGGTCTTGATGACAGAACCGGACATAGATCACGCTGTGAAAGAAATTTTTGGGGCACGAGTCATCCACGTCTTTGCCTTTCTTCACCTTGCACATTGAATTAGCGCAAGAAATAACAGCGAGATAAAAGAAAAAAACATCTCTTTGATCAGCTAGATCCCTGCGCATTTTGGCATCTTGAATTTACGCTCCAAAAAATTCAACTGGCGTGAAAACTTTGGGAGCCGAAATCAGTAGTGTGACCTTCCCAGTATTTTTACCTAGGTAAAACAAAACCCGAGATGAATTTACCGCGGGAGATTTTGGATGAATTTGCCCTAGGAAAATCGGTTTTACCTAGGTTAAACTCTGTAGTGTGACCACAGCTATTATAACGGAGTTCCAAGATGAAGAAAATTTGAGAAATAAAATTTTGCCGCCTGTGTGTAGTGAATAATTTTCCTGCATTCACTATAGGGCAGCAAACAAAATAATGTAACTGTATTCTGTCAACCCGGGCTTCGACTTCTTGTCTACACTGGAAGGCAGGAAAGGTCTATTATGACCTCACTAGATCGCATGACTGACAACCCTGTACACTGCAAGTTAATTGTCACAAGAAGAAGATGCTCACCTGGGAAGCTCCTCTCAAAAGAAAACACTTTACAATTTGAAAGGTATTCCTGGGTTATTTCCTTCAAATTCATCACATGATCTTTACTGTTTTAATTGACTGTGTAAACATTTTGCTGTCATATCCTCCATGTATGACAATACTTAAGATATGCAATTCAATGTGGAGAAAAATTAATTAGATCATTATGAAGAAGTGACTGATATGAAACTCCATGGCACTCCTTCTAATTTGTCTGACCCATAAATCAAAAGGAGAATATGGTATTAGATTAGACGTCACACAACTTACATGTATTTTAGAGCCTCGACATTCCACATATCCCTTCACAGTCATTATTAGTGCTCTTAAATTTAGAGTCACATTTATACAAGCTGACTTTACATACATGTACATGTACAATATACAGGACTGTCATTATTACACCAGTTATATGTCCTTACTGGCCATGGACCATATCAAAAAATCTGTCCACCAGCTTTTCACATTGTTCCTTCCACTTATATTTTATCATGTATTCCTTTTTCAGTTTTCCAACTTTTGAGCGAAGTGCCTTTGGTTCCATGTCCCTGAATGCCCTTATCTTGTCAGCCCAAGCCTGGGGGTCTTCAGAATCCACGACAAACTCTGGTCCATATTTTAATGTATTGAGGGTCATACCTAGCCCAGTATTTCCACTGATCAGAACAGGAACATTGGCTGAAATGGCACGGAGACCACTCATTCCAAAGCCTTCCGTTCTTGATGGCTTGATGAGAACATCTACTTCATGAAGATATTTAAACCATGTTTCTGTGTCCCCAGCCGAGCAATGACGAATGGTCAGCTGATTTAAACTTATTTCTTCCTTTTGCATGGCTTCATAAAGCTCATCATCATCATCTTTAGGCTGTGCAACAAGTATCAGATGATATGATGCATCCTGCAGTAGACTGATAGCACGAGCTGCAATGTCACATCCCTTGACATGGAAATACTTGGTGGAACCACTGACTAGTACACGGAAATTTTCACTTGCAGCATTCTCACACTGCCAATTGATACTTGAGTATTTTTCTGAAATTCCAGGTGTTAGGGTAAAAACATTTCCCTCTTTCCCACAGTAGCTCAATGCAGCCTTGTAGGCTTCTGCAACTTTAGGGCCCACAGCAATGACAAGATCAGCTTTTTCACACAATGTCACCTGTAGCTCATGCTCTGCAGATGGTTGTTCTTCAGATTGTTCACTTGACTGTGTTTTCTTTAAGTATTTCTCCAGTTCCTCACAGATTGTATGCACAACAATAGCCCATATACAGTTTTTGTTATCTTTTATAACCTGTGCTTGTCGTCCTACATTAAATCCATAACAATGCATCATCAAAACATCAATTTTCAAATCATCAGGTGGATGGGCTAGCAGCTCTGTTTCTGAATACCCAGAAATGAATTTTGCATCAAAAAGTTTAATGTTTAAGTCAGTAGCCAGTGCTTTATGTTTCTCAGTGTGTTTTGGCACAAATCCACTTAGTTTGATTCTCTCATTGTGAGCCAGTTCTTTTTCTAATTCTCCATTTGTCATCTTGTCCCATCCATCAGCATTAGAAGCAAGTACTACATTCAGTTTTTGTGTATCCCCTGAAAAATTAAAAATATAAACATGACAAGGAACAAAATATTTATCAGTATTACCAGTAATAATAATAGCAATGATAATAATAATAATTAATAATTAACAATAATAATAATAACAAGAGGCTCTAAGTAGTCTATACTCCTGCACAGGGGGTTACAGCATGTACATAACAAAATACATGTAGGTACGCAATGCTACATAGTGGGACATCGAACCTTGCCATCCTACAACTTGGAAAATAATTATAATACAAGAGAAAAACTAATCTGAAAAGTGCATCATAGATCTAAGATATAGGCAATTAAGATGCAGGAGAGAAGATAAGTGCTAAATCATAATACATCATCTTCACTACAAGAATACCATGACCGGTGAATAACAAAGCGAGCAAAAATTTTTGCAGAGAGAATTAAAGGGGCTCTGTGATGGCAGTCCAGATCATTTTGTTTAATTATGCTAATTACTCGCCCTCAATTGCTATTGGAACTTAAAGTAAGCAAAGAAACTACAAAGTCAGAGATTCGAGACAAACATTAATATGACTGTCTTCTGAGCATTATTTTTGAAGTTGCAAACATGAACAGTTTTCAAAAACCCTAATTTCAATCTGTTTCAATATTCTTCAAACACTGGATACAAATAAATCTGTGTAAGCTACAGGCAATATGGACCAAACTTTTCAATATAAGCTTAAGTTTGTGGGATACTAAATAAACAGATTGCATGCTAACGACTTGACCGTAGTTTCACTGTAAACTATTCCCCATTCACTTCGTTGCACGCGTAAGTGACATTAACATTAGTTGTAAGAAAGCTCAGAATTTGTTCAGCTTTTTTTATTTTGCATCTCTAGTGTAATCGGTAAGGTACGATGTTAACTATAAAAAAGGGCAAAACAGTGACGACCTCAAGAAGGTTAATTACAAGCAAAAGGAGAGACGTCTACCCTTCAGACGGGCAAATACACCAAAATAATGCGAAAGATTTATCAGTTATCCCGAGTTAATGATAAAAGGAAATAAGAAACATATTTCAGGAAATAAGAAATACATATATTTATAACATTTTTGCTGTATGCACGAGCGAATGTGCGCTGTCATCCATTCATACACTAGCAAAAGGTACGAACAAAGGAAATAGTGTGTTTTGGTTTAAAAAAGCAGTAACTGAGAATGCAGAAGCGAAAATATTGGGATGGCATCATAATGTTGAAGTTTGATTTGAGATCTCAAACTTTAATATTATGGTACCAGATTTGACACTTACCATTAGATTTATTTGTTCTCAAGGATTCCCTTTTGTCACTTGATCCGGGCATAGGATCTGTATCTAAAGTTTCCGCTACACCAGCCATCGCAGATCACCGCGATAAACCATAAACTTTCTCTCTAGTTTTTGCAACAAAGTTTGCAGCCTGCGTGGGCTACAAAATTTGATGAGCCGGCATGGTTAATTCATGTATGAATGGTGGCCATTAACGAAGAGTCGTCATACATGAGGTGCTACCCTAGCGAGACTAAGGGAGGGATAGTAGGGCAAAGGCATTGTCGCAGGGCATTGTGGGCTTGTCGTGTATATGGCATTCAGCCATGAAGTATTTGCCAATAGTAGAGCGATCGAAACGCGAGCGCGCGTGAAAATCACCCCACGCGAGAAAAGGGGACACGTTTCCCTCAGGAAAATTGGAGGACTACTTGTAGTCTAAGGTCGTCTTAGGCTTCCCAGGCTCGCGACAGACCGTCAAAAAACAGGGCACGTGGAAGGGGTGGGGACAGGGGGGCATTGCCCCTCCCACCTTTTGGGCGAAATTAAAAAAAATCCTTAACATAAAGTTCTTCACTGAATAGGTTTTTTGATACTACAATACGTAATAATAGAGTCGAGCTAATATCAAATATTTGGTGAAAGATGAAAATTATTGTCAGAAATGGGGCGGTAGAAGTACATTTTACGTGCTATTTGTTCAGGTCTTTTTGTGCTGTAAACTGTCGGCGATTTATTTGAGATGAGGCAGTTAAAGTTTTCATTACTTGTGCCATATGAAACCGCTGCATCCGATAAAAACTTTAAAAAGGCTATAAAATTGAGGCCAAAATCAGCAGAAGTCGCACAAAAGAGCAAAAAAAAAACTCTGCGTAACGGGCGTTAACAAAAACATTCTTATTTGGCCCGGAAAGAGAGGCTACGTTTTCTCGGCATGAAGTAGCGTACGAAACATAAGAAGCCTCTGCTCACAGGGTGAGTGTTTGGATGACAGTCTTCGCGGGAAAAATTGGAATGTAATTGGCCTGTTCTGTTCCCAGGACTGGTGGAATTTATCGACCTACATTACGATTAGTTATTGAGTTAAGTTGCGGAAAGTACGAGCCAAAGCAAAAGCAATTAACGGCTTTCTTTCTTCTTCTTCTTCTCGAATTAGTTTTCGTTCAATAAAGACGCATGTATAACGATCAAGTTATCTGTATCATGCAGCCATTAATTTTATCTAGCGGGTTTGTGAATAAAAGGTTTTTCATGATAATGATACAGTCGACTCTTTCTTAACGGACACCTCTATAAGACGGACACCTCCGTAAAACGGTCCCTGCCTTTCTTTACTCCCTCTATTTGACTCTGTATAAGACGGACATCTCGCTAAGACGGACGGCTAGTACCGGTCCCAAAGGTGTCCGTATTGGAGAGAGTTGACTGTATTTCAAACAAAAGGTTTGATTTTAGAGCACTGTCATCCTAGCCAACAACCTACGCAATCCGCCCTGCAAGCAGTAACCATATACAGGCGCTTGAATTGATCTAAACTGATGAACAAGGAATCGGCATGCCGGTCTTGGAACTGCATGGGCAGCAATTTGAAATTAGCGACAGCATTTTTTAGAAAAGTGGAGAACACACTGCAATCAGCTTTGTGACGATAGTACCAACTGGTCTCTTTTTACTAGACGAAATCTGTTCTTATGATAACTAGTAGCTCCATCTAAACGGGCTTAGAGAAGCCTTAGTACTCCCCCCTTCCAACAATCACTTCCCTACCCACTTGAATCCAGCTACTTCAAGAAAATTTCTACGTTGACAGAGGCTATTATGGGTGAGGAACTCATGACAACCTGTTTACCGAGAGGGCAGAAGCATTAGTAAAAATTAATACAATATAGCATTATTTGACATATTTTAGTGGTACTAAAGAAGAAAAACTCTGGCTGTTATTTTTTAGAGGGTTTTTTAATCCGGACAAATGATTAAATGGCATGTGTGCTTCCAAGAGAGAACTCTTGGTGTTCTTATGAAGGCAACTGAAAGTGCACTCATTGCCTACAATATGACAGTGTTAATGGTTCTTGTTTTTGTGTAAAAGTTCTCAGGTTGTTTTCCGAGAGGCTATTTAATCGAAGAGGACCTTTAGACTACTTTATGTCAAAGTCACACAGAACAGATAATGGTTGCTGCTTACATTATAACAGAAATGGCAAGATTCATTGCATGTAAATACGAATTGCAAGGGCATCTGTTCTTGAAGAGACGTAGATTTCAGTGTTAAACAAATGAAAAAGAATCGGCGTTGAGGCCGACCGTTTCTCTGACTTTTTAGGGTCGGCAGGGGTGGGCCATCTTAGAAACTGATAGCCTACAAGAAAAATGAGGGAAATACTTTTGCCGTATTTGGTGATTTCCACACCCTTTTTTCATTTAAGAGTTTCAGAATATTCTTCAATTTTCTTTTTCTAAAAATACAATAACAGGACAACAATGCATTTCTGTGTTCCAAGTTAACAACTGTAAAATAAATGAGGAAACTTTCCAAGAGGCTCTTTACCAAGAACAAATAAACAAAGCTTCAAAGAAAATTCAATAAAGTGAAAGCTCGTTTTCGAAGCGCAAACATTTCTAAATACAACTATTATATTTTTGATAATGGCAGTGGGGTCAAACTCTGGTCATTTTCCGAGTGGTTTTTCATTTGGGAATAGTGATAAGATGGCATGTCAGTCAAGGGTAAAAGAAGCTGAAATTGCACGCATTATCAGGAGCTCGTGTAGTACAATGTCTATGCTTCGTATGTTTTCGCAAGGGGATAGCTCTCAGTTTATTTTCCGAGAGAGGTTCTTTAGGTGAAAGAAGGCTCTTTAGACTGCGTCGACGAAAAATCACTCAGGGCGGACAATGGTTGTTACTTCAATAAAAGAAATTGCAAAATACATTTCTGTACCAGAAGAACAGAAAAACACGCTTTATCAACATCAGGAAAGTCTTCCTTAAGTTCTGCTACAGGACTGCGAGATGACTGTTGCGAATACTTCATCAGCCTCACCGTTCACGTCCTCTTGTGTCTTGACCCTTTCGATTTTAACCGAAGATTACCTTTTGGAGACAAGCATTTTCTTTCTCATGGCCATAGCATTAAACATTGCAAGCTGTCCTTTCACCATCCTAATGAATGTGCTGGTAATAGTGGCGGTCAAGACCAGGCGACAACTGCAAACAAACTATAACGTACTGTTGGCCTGTTTGGCGGTAACTGATCTTTTGGTTTGAGTTTTCGTCCAACCAATCCTCGCAGTTGCATTAATAACTGTCTTAAAAGGCTCGCTCACCCATTACTGCCAGTTTTTTGTTACATTTTCAAAGTTGCTTTTCATTCCTTTTGCCGCTTCTTTATTTCATCTTGCTCTACTTAGTGCAGAACGCTATGCGGCGATGAAGTTTCCTTTCAGGTATCCGGACATTGTAACCACATTTCGGATAAAAATTGCTGTCAGCTTTAGTTGGCTTGCTTGCATTGTTAATGCTCTACCTTACACAGGCGTTATCGCCACTGTCGTAGGGCCAATCTACTTTACTTTTCGTGTTTTGTCTGTTGTAACAATTGTATACTTTCATATTTCCGTGTATATTGAAACTCGGCGCCACGAAAAACAAATCCAAGCTGAACAAGTCTCCCCTGAAGCTCTCGCAAAGTTCTTGAAAGAGAAAAGAGCTCTGAAAACAACGACAATTATTATTGGGGTTTTCCTGCTGTGCTATCTTCCTTTTGTTGTGATTGGTACCGTACGCGGGGATCTATTGAAAAAATCCTTGGTTAGTGTAACCTTAAGTTTACTACAACCATTGTTATTATCTTCTTCTCTAATAAATTCTCTCTGTAACCCCTTAGTTTATTGCTTCAGAAATAAGGAACTCCGAAAAGTGTTTATTGAGTTACTTAATGATTAAATGTTTTGCACTTATTTATTCAATAAAACTATTTATCCTTTAAGAAGAATTTGTTTTCAAATAGTTGCATGCGTTTTCATCGGTCCATTGAAATGTTTTTCGTTCACAGAATCGACACTGGGCCAGTCTTATGCTCGAAAATACCTTTGTCGGCATGCATGTGTCGCAGTGTGTCGCAAGCATTTAGCGACCCATCCCAGGCTCCACTTTCACGCTTAAAACAGCAAGCGCAGGGCGAAATCGGAAAGATCAGGGTGCGAAGCACGGCCACTGGATTTGTGGGAAAGGAAGGATTGGGGTGCGAAGCGCGTCCGCTGGATCTGTTTAAGTCTTCCCAGGACACCACACGCGCCTCATGAGAGTTGAGAGGGACGCCTGGTGACGAGGCAGAAAAGAAGCAACGTTGCCTTTTACCATACACAGATCCGTACACATATATATATATATATATGTATGTCTTTGAGGCGTCTTTTCGCTCTCAAACGAAGCCATCACAAAGATTATCTTTTTACCGCTTTAAAATTGTGTACTTTTTGTGCTTTTCTCCTAGATGAAGTGTAAATGCAAGAAGAAAAAAACAGCAGCAGCTGCAGCTTCTGAATCCTATCAATAGTTAGTCGACTTACTATAACAAGCCACCCATTATCCCAAATCTGAATCAGTATCTGAATGATACGAATAGTGAAAAAAAAGAGGAAGATCACCTAACAATGTATAACCATTCCTTTGGCATCATAACACTTTTAAAGAAATACGTACAAGCTACTATTAGATTTACCGATAAGTGACTTCTGGCAGGAGCCCTAAACAAAGAGAAATAAGCAATAACATGTACAATAATTGTTAATTAAATCCTGCTTCTTTGACGCCATCATTTGCCAGACACGATCGGTGACCATCGCCCTACTTCTTTTCACCATTTATTATAAGTAAGCATGACCTCTTGAAGACTTCTTAGTCCTCTGTGCCGCACTGAGGATTTGCCTTCACGCCTATCAATTTTTCTAAACGTTTCTTCTGCTCAAAACATTTTAGAGTTTCGAATGATATACAAGATATGCCTACATGACTTGGAAATTGCAGTAGTCTGGGTTTTATATATACTTTTTACAAGAATAAGGTGATCGAACGCATCAGTAAATGCAGTGTGTAGTTACCAATGCGTGGTTACTAATACGTTGATATTTCAAGGACAACAAAAAAAGAGAAAACCCTTATCTCTTGGGGCCTGTTTACATGGAGGTGGGGACCTCAGATAGGTGACGTAACATGTGGCGGGTCACCCCACCTATCATGTAAACGTGATCAAATTAAAATGAGAGATAATATGGACAGGCGGGTTACCCCACCTAAGCGGGTTACCTCCCCTACCTGGCGTCCCCCACCTCCATGTAAACAGGCCCTTAGTTTGAGATGCACACACCCCAGGAGTATGTCATTTGCGAATATAAGCGGGGCGTAAGAAATACCATTGCCTTTCCCTCAGGGAAGGGTACTGAAAATCTATTGAGGGCAGTTTCTTTACATACCACTAGCCTTTATAAATAATTCTTGTAGTAACGAGAAAAACAGGACGTAACATTCTATTCTACTTATTTAGCCAGGTGGATGAGTTTAGAAAGCAACTGTTCAATGACTGTTTATTTGAAGGATATTTCAAACCTGTATGTGGAATATTTCTCAAGCCGACATATAAATAAACACAAACTTTTCAGATTAACAACAATTCTTTTAATAAATTATACAATACACACAATGAAGCAACCTTAAATCTCCCAGACGGAAATAAAAAACCTACGACGTAGAAGAAGAAGACCACAAATACGACTAATTTTAACTACAGTCGAACTTCTTTTAAGCGTCACTCAAACCAAACGTTCTCCTATTAAGCTGCCATTATCAAGAACCCGAGCAGATTTTCAGTAAATCACTCTAAGCCACGGCCACAACATTGGCCGCGGCCATCTCCATGCTATCCTAAGAAGTTATTTACGTTAAAGTTAGTTTTTTTTAAAGCCCTATTAAACTACCAGGAGGAGCCTAGGAAGTAGCCAACAGTGAATTGAAAATATTACTGAAAAATAAACGCAACGCTTTCACTGTTCTTTTAAAAAACAGTCACAGATTCGGACTTCAAAGCAACTATGTCATTTTGCGTTATTTATAGACATACTTAAACTCTGATTTTCTGTCGTCGTTCTCTACTATTAAAGATCGAAATAAATCTGCACAAGAGTAAGTAAAATTAAAACTCAGCTGTTTATCTCATGCACTTTTAGGGTTAATAATCCAACTTTCCACTGGTTCTTTTCACCCAAGACGAGTTATAACATTTACAGAAGACAGGTTTTCTTTGTAGGCTGCATAACGTGCGAGGCCACCTTGTTCGCACTTTGACCAAGAGAAAACTCTTTACTTCCTCACTAGTTGCCTGGAGAGGGGGTACTCAAATATCTGGGCTGGTGAAATGACCAAAAGCTGAATATTGATAATTTCAAAAATGCTCCCCTTTTCCTCATCGAAAGATCGGCCGGGAAGCCAAAACGGATACCCTAGCTATTTATAATGAATGAGTACCTTAAAAATCATACCCTCTTAGGGGAACACACCCTTATATAGGGGTACCCCCGGGAAAAATAACTACCTCTGTACGACTAACACATTTTTAATTTAAGGTGATGTTGAAACGACAGCAAACAGCTATATGTCCACTATTTTAATAATTTAAAGGCTATTATAGATGTCTGTTCATAGTGGATTTCCAGCTAGTTTACAGGCACTCCACTTAAATAATTCAAAACAAATCATCCAAATAGAAAATAAAAGGATGAAAAACCTCAACTGCTAGGAGGACACCAGTCGGTTATTTACAAGCGTAGATGAGGATTTGAACTCGGAACGACTAAGACCAAATCCATAAAGTGGTCTGAGTGGGACTGGAACCCGGAAGAGCCGGATTGCGAGTGCAATTGCAGGTCCAGCGGGTTGGCCTGGCTCGAGCACGCTGCCTCCCAATATATCATCAAAAGGGGGGCATGAAGTAGTCGCAAATTTAAAAATTTTTTTGTGGTCTCTGAAGCTACCAAATACAATGAAACCTAGTGAATAACCTTCAGGTGTTTCCCTCAGGCAACAGTGGAAAGGCTTCACGCTATGGTCTCTAGTTACAGACCTTCTTGATCGATGCTGATGTCTTTTCAAATGGAATCTTGTTTAGTTGTTGTATGATGATCTTTAAAAACAATACAAAACAATAATCAAACTCAACAAACAAATCATGACAACAACGACAATAAAAACACAAGGTAAAACCGGTAGAAAGAAGTGTGAAATACGCGACTTGCACGTTAATGTACTATCTTCAGCACGCTAGGATCGCAACAAAGCTCATATTCAGTGGAGATGTATCAACGTCTTTTCTTTACTCGGGACAATGACTATTAGAAAAAATAGCTGCGTGTAACATCTATTTAAACAAAGTAATTCAGCCCACTTCACGGCCCGTACCTGCGAGGAAACGAGTCAGATTAAATCAGAGGAAATGTTCAGTTGTACTCAAAGATAATCTCACTAAACATTTTAAAGATAACGAATAATAATACTTTAGCCGACACATCCCGTCAACTTTTGGTAATTATAATTAAGTGATTTACCCAGAAATAATTTCCTCAAAGCATTAACGACATCTATGCGTTGCATCTTTATCAGCACTTCGATAAACGTCTTGACTGTGAGGCCTGGATCAACTTGAACGATGTGTTCCATTAAAGCTCTGGTTGGACTTGGGTTTCCCTTTGGCTTTAAATTGTCACAGTCTTCTTTGGGAACACCAAGCTTGCAAGCAAAATGCAGCCAGTTTTTCATCCCTGGTGTTTCACAATCCAACAAGGTGGTTAGTTCTTCTAAACAATCGAGATTATTTCGGAGAGTTTTGATTGTGCCACCCTCTTAAATAAGAAGAAAAAGAAATAAGAGGAAATAAGAAAATTAGAAGCCAACAAGTTTAAGAAAAATGCAAATGGAAGGCTTGAAAATTGTATTATCAGAGACAAAAATAATTATAGTGTGAGTTCTACGCCAACTGTTCAGCAGCTTCCATACTTCATTCTCTCTTACGTGGTCGCGTTAAAGGGGCACCTTCAACCACTATGCATTTCGGTCGTGCTTTTCACCGAAATCATTTGCCGTAACACAGAAATCACGTGTTTGGTAACAGGATTGTATCTATGATTCTTTTAAGAAGGGCATTACAGCCTGCTGGCCTTAAGTTGTAACGATACATTCTGATTTTCAAACACAATCAGAATATTCGTAATTTCTGTATTACAACAAACGATTTCGGTGAAGTGCACGACCGCAATGCACACTGGTTGAAGGTGTCCTTTAAATTCGTTTCGCCTTGTCCGTCGGAATTTTCTTTACCCGGGGGAACGAAAATAGGGCGTACCCTGAGATAAAGCAGGACTTGGAAACAAGGTAATTTTATTTTCAACAAACCTCAGCGGAGTCAATATAATGTGAAGAGAGCAATCCCAGTTGCAGAATTTCGTTTCACTGCAGCTTTTATTACATAATGCGTACACTGGTCAGGAATCGAATAGGTTACTATGGGTTACGTCTTGTGACGTCACCAAAGGATTTTGCATGCTTTAAAGGAAACTGCTAATAAATAGCTTATTAAGGAATCCTTACATGAGCATATCAGTGATATCATGATGCAAAACGAATTATTTTAATCATTTACAACTCTGACGAAAAAAATGTCTCCTTGCACAAAAACAGAGATATAAATATTCTTTTACATTTGCATCTTTTTGCAGCATTTGCATTGGCCATTCTTGGCAAAAATGTTTGTGATGTCTAAGAAAAACCTTTGGGTAATTCAAGATACAATGTTATTCTACACTTAAACTTACTAAGAAACTGACCAAAACTTATTCGGAAACTTTAAGAAAAATTAGCACCTGCTAGATATTTGTCCAACACATTGCACACATCTTCTCTCTGCAATCCTTTCAAAACATATTGCATCTCCTTCACAGTCACATGGGGCTTTCTGTTTTCGATGATCTCAAGGACTGTCTTCGTACAGCTGGTGGAAGTGGCGATTTGCTGCAGTGTTTCATCTGGAATATTGATGTTCAGCCCTAAAGCTTTCCAGTTATTGCAACGGTCCAACTGTAGACAAATGGTCTCAAAAGTGGAATGATGTTTTTGACGGAAGACTCGTAATGATGAAGTGTCTGCAGGGACAAGGCGTTTGTTAGTTTGTAGAAACGTAGCAGATAAACTGAATAATTTTTTCCAACGTCTTCATGTAGGCACGGCATTATAACTGAGACCTAAAACTAACAGCATAGTATAGATTCATATGTGAGACCTATTCTGAACGAAATACAGTAGAACCTCGATAACTCGAACTAGGATAACTCGGACCAATTCCCCGCTAACTCGAACTAAATTTTCTTTCCCTTGATCAAAATTGTATTGAAATTTACCCCGATAACTCGAATTCCTCGCTAACTTGAACTGTTTTTCGTTTCCCTTCAGAGTTCTACTTGCCGGGGTTCTACTGAATTCTCTTTGCAGTTATTTTTTCATGGTTGTGATGATCGGGCGTCAATAATTTAAGCAAAAACATACCTCTTATTAGCCGAGGTTTCGGTTCGTACTGTAAATTACGGACCGAGTTTTTCTCCATCGATTTATGGCCTAAGCGCGAAGCGTATAAGTGAATAAAATGGATTTCTTGGGGGAATAGACATTTTCTATGAAGTTCCTGCATGACAGAGCCCGACGATCGGAAAGAGTGCATGATGTTGCTTTATCAAGTGCTTTGTCTTAAGAGAGACCAGGCCAAATCACGGAAAGTGCCTTTTTTTGCACCCTCTCGAGATATCTATCATTAGACTCCTTGGTAAGTCAGCAAAGCCACTATGGTCCCTTGGCAGCCTGCTAAATAACAGCTGAACACATGATCTCTTTGTTCTTGTAATGCACTATTTTTTTTGTTTTCAAAGCAATGGACTTCACAATACTAACAAGCGGTTTCGCTCGCCGCAACGTTAACCAGCTTTAAAATCACAGTGCCCGCAGAGAAAGGTTTAAACCTAAAGAATTGCAAAAGTTACCTGTTAGACCACAAAGCTCCACTTTCTTGACCAGATCATTTCTTGAGATGACGCTGAGTCCCTCCTTAAGGTCTTTGACTGAGTAGTTAGGGTTGCGTGCTTCCAGGAATTCAAACATGTGTTTACTAGAACTACTCTGAGGATTGGTCTGGCACTTCGTTACAACGTCTTCCGGCACCGTGAATTCTACAGCGAGATGCAGCCAGTGCTGGACAATGGGCGGCTCTTGCTCCCCGCGGTAGATTGGTTGATCCAAGCTACAAGCAAGCTCATCCATAATGTGGACGTTCGCTACAATATTTTCCTTCACAAGAGAATCTGTAATATGATTATGTAAAAGATTTTTATGCATTGATTAACTATAACATTGGGCAATCAGGGAAGCAGCGAGCACTTTTCAAACTAAAAGAGGAACGCACAGTTCTCCAAATCCACCTTCACCATATTGTTTCCATGAAGGTGATTAAATTTGTGTCGCGTATCAGTTGCGGTGAGGTTATCATTTCTCCTGGTGGTAAGATCATGGTCTACATGCAGAGGTTTAGACTTAAGCAAAGTTGGGGGTAAGCACTAGCTTTGATTTTGTAAAACAATTTGACAACAGACCCCGGCATTCAAGACATTATGAGGAAAGAAATAAAGAGCCTGTTGACAGCCATGAACCTCGCATGATGTTAAACAATATTTTTAAAACTAGGACAGAGATAGTTACCTCCAAAAGAACGAACAAATTCATCGACATTCTTCACCTGCGAACAAAAAGGAAGTGATTTAAGAATTACTGGGGGATTTCTGGAATAACCTTGGGACATACTGAAACAAACCAACTGAGGACGTAATGAAGGGTACAGAAAAGTATTCTAGCCAGGGGGAGAATGCCCTCCATACGATCATTCAGCAGGTTGTTTTGGGAGAAAGCTAAGTCAGCTTTTCCTAAATCAACGGCCCGAAGAAGAAAAGAAAATAGATTCGATTAATGCGTTGTAGAGAATAATAAAGAATAGATTCTACGCCTGCAAAATTTGCATGAAAACTAGCCCAATCTAACTCCCTTACTTAATGTCCACGGAAATGGTCGGCGCAACATTTTAGTCTCGACAGGTCTACCACATTGTCGTAGGTGAAAAGGCTAATTGCTTCTTATTGGGATCGACTAATGAACAATGTATTTGTTTAAGAAAAATATACTGCTTCTTAGCATCTAGCAAACTCGTGATGTACTAAGAGTTATAAATGATGTAAGTATCATTTTTGCGTACTAAGGTTACCTTAGTCCCTGGGAATTCAAACCAATATGAAACTTGCTTCATTGGAACCACCGTACTTGTAGCAAAGGTACTCCTTGTGCAAAGTTGTTCCTTCATCAACGCATGCTCTGGCCAGAAGTGAAGACACTCTTCCTTCTCACAACAGCGTCTTTGATGTTTTTTGCAGTAGAGAACTGAACGCTGATTACAACAAACTGGGCAGCTGACACTTAATTCGTATTCCATGGTTTTCAGCCAAAAACATTCTTCGCGTATGCTTTGAAGTATCGAGTCAAGCTGGCGTCTTACCTTGTAGACGATGGTCGTGTCGCTTGAAACATCTGGATCTCTGTGAACTATGACCTCGATACAAGAGGAACGGCAGTGCAAGATTACTGAGTAACCCTTCGAAAGGATGGGAAATCGGGCGAAGTTCTGGTACATATCCTGGTACAATGGTCTGATCTCATTCGTGATGCTCCACTGAAGGAACTTTACTATAAGTCTTGGGAACAATCCAAGAGGCACTTGAAGATATTCACAGTCTGCATCATCGCCTGGGTGTCTCAGAGGATGTGTTTGGTTAAATCGTATGAAAAGAGGGGGGATGAAGGCTTCGTAGAGGAGCTTGTTGGCAACTTCATCTGGATGGGACATCAGCATGGATGGTACAAGAAATTGCTTCTGGTTGTCTAATGACGGCAAACTGCACACCAGGCTAAACTTTTCCATGACGGCAATGAGGTTTTGTGTGGTTTCCTTTTTAAGAAAGGGACGCCACACGACCTGGAGGAGTTTATCATCCAGGATTCCATCAGTCTCAAGTCTTGTCCACATTTCTTCCGAGTAATGCTCATCAGCCGTAGGATCATAAGGTTTGACGGTTATTACCTTCCGAAACAGATCAATCAGCCATTGCGGGTCTAAAATCACCATATTCATCAACTCTGGCGTGTCATCAAAGTGTATTAGAATTCTCTGATCGTGTAAAAAGTTTAGCAAGGTGAAAAATTGCTCGTCATCTTCGATTCCACATTCAAGTGCTACCATTCTTGCCTCCTCAAGGGAGATAAACGGCTCCCCGTTTTCTTTCTTGTTCTTTAAAAGTATGTCTTCGAATCGTAACCACTTCATTGGAATTAATTGCCTCATCTGTGGGAGTTGTTTAGTAACTGCAAGTATTTCCTTCCTCAAACGATGGACATCTGGGCACTCGTCTCCTCTTCCTGAAGTCGTGTTGTCTACAACAAAGTACGTTTTGCACAAGTGTTTGCCATAGGGCTTTGCCTCAGATCGAAGAGTGCCATATATTTTGCGTGCTCGATCTTTTGCATCTTCCTGACATTGATCTGCGTGTGTGCACACTAAAATAACCGGCGGTAACCTTTTCGGAGGCTTTTCTGATAGTAAATTGATTGAATCATCCGTGTGCTGACTTGCCAAAGAGGAGACTGATGACAACCAAAAGTGCAGATAATCTTCATTGGTCTTAGAGCAGTGAAGGTCTACTTTCCTCTCAAAAACGCCTTCCATTTCTGGGGGTGTAGCTCTTTCCTGTAGCTTCTTACTAAGATCGTACACCAGGAGGTAAATTGCTTTGTCAGTGAGGAATATTGGGTGGGTAGCATAGTAGACTGATTGTCCACCAAAATCCCAGATAGTGGAATAAACCTTTTCCTCACTTGTTTCCGGCTTAGATTCTTTAAGAAATTTTTCGACACATTCAGCTGTTGCGTGTGGCACTTCTTGAGGAATAACCTCTTCATCGTTTTCTTCCACATAAATTTTTGATAACAAACGTGCAGTCTGTGATGCAGTCTTTTCTGAGTGCTGTTGGATATCATCGCCTCTCTTTTCCTTCACTATCAGAGGAGTATTTTCTTTAACTTTTAAATTTTCTGCTGCACCCCGTTTTGAAGTCAAGACGTTCCTCGAACTTGGTTCACGGTTTGATAGGTCATTTTTATCTCCCGTTAAATCGGCCACTATGATGCGCGCTACTCTATTATGAAGAGAAACATCAGCATCTGGATGTGGCTCCGTCTCTGTCTCCCCTGCTTTCCACATCTCTGTTGTCACGCTGAAGTACGAAGGATCTCGCTCTATTAAATGAGTGCTTTTCTCCTCGGGACTGAATAGCTGTCCTTTCAAGGACTTCTTTAAACTGGTCTTTCCTGATCGTTCCTGTCCAATTATCATGATGGGCACTCTCATCACACGTGTCATGCCCTGTTCCAAAGCCTTCTTGTAAGCTTTGATGGCCATGGAACCTCTGGCAAGAATCTCAGCAGGAACTAAGGACATAACATTCACTGAGTAAATGCATGCAATTGGTTAGTGGGGGATGGGAGGGGATTGAGCTGTCAATATCCGTCCCTATAAGAACTCATCCTTGAAACTGAAAATCCATATCCTTTTAATATGCTACTATGGAACAAGGGGTCGTTGGTTTCAGGTTTAGTTACGTTTTTAAGAGACTTCTTTTACGTACAGAATAAATGAACACCAATACAAAGTGAAAGAAGTCGTCGGGGATGTCTCGAGAATCTCTCAATTATTAAGGTCCAGCCAAAATATTTTTTTCTTCAGTCGTGAAAACATATTGCTTTACGAGCATTTGTCTCAGTCCTTATCCGCTCCACGAAGAGAGGAAAAATAACTTAGAATCTACTAGATTTTCTATCGAGCATGACGACGAGTACAACAGTCTAAGAAAGCAGTGGTATCTTTCTTGTCAAGTCGATGCCGGACGCGTAAGTGATGCTGTTTAGAGGTGGGAGTGAAGGATATCTACGAAAAATGGCAGGGCATCCATACGTTGAATTGGCATACGGGAGGTCATCATACTTTGTCTGAACACTTTACACTCTTAACTTTAACTCTCTTAACTGACATTGGTTATCCTTTTCGCTTTTTTTTTTAAAGAGAAACCATGAATTACTCTAGACTTTCCACAGTTTCAGTGTTACTCAGTGACATTGAACAAAGTCAATTTTAAAAAGTGGACTTTTCACAGTTACTAGCCTGCGTTTTGCAGCCGGCCCACGCACTCGTCTAAACCATTTGTATAGTCCGTACGCTCTATATAGAAGGTTTACAGCGTCTGTTACGCAGGCTACACAGTTACGTACCTAATTAATCCCTGGAGAAAGGAGGGAACATCATTAAGAGAAATAAGGTTTACACAATGTAATGTAGAAACGTCATCAAATGTATCAATGAAGAACAGCATAAACGTTTTTGCGTACCGTTTTTCATCATCATTTTCTCCACCAGTTTGGTGCATTGATCATCCCAGCCATACTCCTCTTCGTATTCTTTTCGAAGTTGAATTGCCCTTTTGTAGGCGATTTCTTGGCCAATTGTTCTGACTTCGTTTATCTTTTGTCCCCAGATCTTGGGGTCATCTGAGTCCACGACATGGATACCACCAGATGGTAGTTTCTTCAGAGCTGTGCCAACACCGGAATGTCCACTCACAAGAACAGGAAGGTCTGCAGAAATGGCATAAATGCCACCCATTCCAAATCCTTCTACCCTTGAAGGTAAAATGAGAACATCGGCATCGGTGATAAATTCAGCTAAATTTTCAGGTGAATCGTCGCGAGCTGACTTCACTGTGAACTGGTTAGCCGCCATGCCTTCACGAATCAGAGTCTGTTCTAGGACTGAAACACTGTGACTTGACTTCATAACAAAGGTTAGATGATATGATGTCTTCCCTCCTTCCTCTTCTTGTAATGACAGGATAGATTTTACAGCAATGTCACATCCTCTAGCGTAGAAATATGGAGACAAATATGGATACGCTGCATTGATCAAGACGTTAAATGTTTTTCGATCTTGATGGACTTGCCGAACATTTCTTAATTCTGAAAAAATTCCAGGTGTAATGCTTACCACATATGGTTGAAGATCCTTGAAAGGTTCAGCTACTGTGGGACCAATTGTAACGACAAGATCAGCCCTTTTACACATTTCGATCTGCCTTTGACCTTCAGCGCTATGGTCAGGATCACGTCCAGCCAAAGAGACACCAGCTTCCTCAAAGAATTTCACAAATTTTCCCCAGTCCCTGTGCACAATAGGGATCCACTTACAGTTCGTCGCTTTACAAATTTCTTCTGCTTGTTTTTCTAATTCGGGGGAATAACAATGCATTAACAAAAAGTCAATATTTTGAAGTCGTTCAGAAGGATAATCCAGCAGCTCTATTGGTGAATCTCCTGGAAAGATTTCATCTTCAAGAAGTTCAATATTTTCTACGAGCTCCATCCGTCTAGGGTGGTTTTTAGAGATAAATGCTCTGACGTGGAGTTTCTTATTCTTGGCCAAGTGACTTGTCAGCACTCTATTTGTAGTTGTGTTCCATCCCCCTGAATCTGTGGCCACCAGGACTTCAAACTTTCTCTCATTTTTTGATAGCATGGATGTTGATAGTGAGTTCTCTGAAAAAAAAAATGTAGTGTAATTTATAATTCTCTAATAGAAATTTTGTCATCAAATTACTTAAAAGATACCACCTTCTTATTAAAGCTGGCTCGTTTTTTTTTCATATTTCAATGCCCTGCACTGAACTACTAGTAAGACATCTGATGCACATTCCAAAAGAAGGTCTGTCTCGTTACAGTTACGGTGTTGCTGAGCAGCACACTGTTACGTATCTAGGAAAGGAACGTATAACCAATTTCGTGTAGCAATGCATTGCAGGATTTCCTGATTTATCCTGGTAAAAGTTGCTTTCTGCATGAAATTTCTCACCCTGTTTGCCGATTGTTCTATCCTTTTCCTTTTTTATCTACTGACACTTTTGCAACCTTATATACTGTGTACTTTAGTGCGCCAGGTTCTCACGAGAATAGGCCAAAATCCTACGCCTTATCCCGCTACAAATTCATTACTGCATTTGTGCCGAGTCAAGAGCAATGAATAATTTGTTGTTACTATAGGAAAGCCACCCTCTTATATCGGTAGTGACTTGCAATATTTGTACCAGGGCAAAATTTATAAGATCCACAACCATAGAAAAAACAGACCTGTATTTTTGCCGTCACACTCTTGTACTAAAGTTAATTGTTTACGTTTTGTCCAATCCGGCACCTGCGATGGTGATTATTTCTAATTCACGCACTAGTGTGAAGTGATAAACTTAACTTGGTTATAATTTTTACTGAAACGAATGGTGCCGGTTGCTTTGCAGTTTGCTGTCGATTGGCAGGAAAGAATTGAGATTGCAATGGTTGTCTTTGTTGTCGGTTAGGTCGTTTTCTACCCACCTGAAATGTTTTAACGACGTCAAAAGTAAGGCAGTAGAGCTACCTGTCATATACCGTGTCAATCAATGAATTCGATACTTGACTCGTGATGATCATCTCAGCTTAAGAGAATATATAGCCTACCTCGTTCGACCTCGTGTATAAAATATCTAAGTTCATGTACTACTACTACCGATTACATTAAATAAATTCTCGATTACTACAATTCTCGATGTGACTTAAGATATGTATATTATAAGTTTTAAAAAATAAACCGGGCAGGAACAGGTACTGATGAGACAAATGGGGGACCGACCTTTTGATCTATATTTGAATTGTGTAAATAGAACGTGTCGACGAGATCGACACGGCAGTGAAATGCAACATCTTAAAAAGTCCAAGAAAAAGGCGAGGAAAAGGAAAACTCTTGCAACGTGAATCTAATTAGTCTTTCATTATTTTTTCAGCTCGTATTCAGTCGGTTAACATAGACTGGTAAGTAGTTCTCGCGTTTAGGGTGGGTCGTGAGAGATAGAATAGTAAAACAGCAAAACACAACGACAGACTATGGTAAAAGAGAGTGACAAAACAGCATAACAATTCAACAAATCGAAACAAAATAGCCTAACAGAACAACAGAACCGCATAACTGAACATTAGGCAGGAAGGAGAGAGAATAGCCAAAATAACAGAACGACGGAATTTAATTCATAACAGAACGATAGACAAAACAACATTACAAAACAACAAAATGGGCAGCACTAAAACACGGAATCCGGAATCCGGAAACGGAAACGGAATCACGGAAACGGAAACGGAATCACGGAAACGGAAACGGAAACAGAAACGGAATACGGAATCAAATATCAATGATAGAAAATTAAAGAATTTCACATTACACAATTAGTACAATCCAAAGAGAATTTGTCTTAGTTTTCTTGGCAGTTCCCTTAAATACCGTAAAATTCCGAAAATAAGCCCGTCCATGTATAAGCCCCTCCAAAAATAAGCCCCCCAAAAAGGGTCTTTGAAAAATATAAGCCCCGGGGCTTATTTTCAGAAATTTACGGTATATTCTTGTTATTGTGTCTTGATAAGGTTTGCCGTAGTGTGGGTTACTGCACTGCAAGGCCGATCAAAGTAATTTTACGAGTAATTTTTATTCACAAGTTCATGGGTTGAATAATACAGTGAAATATTACTTTTGTGGCTAATTGTCAAGAATAGTAGTAGTTAGCCTCAGACCACACCACGTGATTGTCCCCAAACTGAATACGCCAAACATGACCGACCGGTGACGTGACCACAGTTCCGGTGTTTTAGCAATAAGTTCAACTTTTTGGCCAAGCTGAATACTGATGGAATACTGGTGTACCGGTAATTGAGTTTACGTGGACGTCCGTATTTTTGTTGAAGAGGCTTATTAAACATGGCGCATTATTTTGATGTAATCGGTTGCGGAATCAAGCTAATGCATGCACAATTCTCTCTTCTCTTTGGACTCCACAATGCCATGGTTCTCTTGAGTAAGTTGTCTTGATAAATAAAACTGAACACTGTTGAAGACAACCCAGAAAAGACACTAAGAAAAACTTGACGGCGACGCCTTTCAGTTATATAAACGACGCCTCTGTCTCCATATAACTTACCTTTTTCTTAAGGCACTAGTTTTTGTCAGTAACGTTTTTCTCCTCGCTTTGCTGTCCCATGAGAATTTTTATTCATTGCCGATAGTGGTATCAAGCGTCTTTTCACCGGAATCGACTCCTCTAGTGATACAGCAGTCTCCTCTCCTCTACTCAGCTAATTTATTCATTTGTGTCTTTTTTTTTATCTGTTTATTTATTTTATTGTCATTGCTAATATATTTTTTTTCAAATCGATCGCTTGGAACCTTCTTTCACAGATTCCGTATCCGTTTCCGTTTCCGTTTCCGTGATTCCGTTTCCGTTTCCGGATTCCGGATTCCGTGTTTTAGTGCTGCCGCAACAAAATAGCACAATAGCACAACAGAATCGCATAACCTGATAACTGCACATTAGGCCAGAACAACAGAACGATAGAATGTTATAGCAGAATGAGAAAACATCATAACAAAACAACAAAATAGCACAACAGCCAACAGAACAGGAAAACTGAATTTTGACCCTGATAAACCCCCACTGGTATTAATGCGACATTTGAATCAATTTAAATTCCACCGGTGACTTTCGCCGTTTCTGCGACTGATACAGTCGAAGATTCGACTTTGGTTCGACTCAGCTTTTGATTCAAACGTCGCATTTCACATGTGCCGAACTTAATGCATGGATTTTAGTAAATTATTATAATTCATATAGAGAGACGGGGAATATTGACAGCGAACAGAGTTAGATTTGACGGAGTTCATAGAGTTAAATTCGACGTTTGAATCAGATGCCGTATTTAACTATTTTAGTCGACTAAAGTAGGAATTAAGTTGGGCACATGTGAAATTCGACGTTTGAACTTCTAAGGCGGGCAGCCATATCGGATAAACCACGCCACGTTCTCTTCACTCCGGTCGCTCTAGCCTGAGGTCACTTGTTATCAAGAAGTGAAAGAATAGATAGTTGATTTAGAAAAACGAGGGTCGGTTGATCGTTTGGAGTTACGCGAACTACTCATGCGACTTAAAAGAAAAAAAGACGTAAAAAAGTATCACTGACACAATAGACATACAAACACTGTAATTTCTCACGCGTTCGCCTTCTCGTCAAGATGGCGTCGAAAACCGTGACAAGGTCTATTCGTTTTCACTGTTACGCAATAGACACGGCACACAAAAAAAATTAGAAACCGTCCAGTGGAAGAAGCCAAGAAAATGAGATGTTGTAAAAGAGTAATATATAACAATTTTCCAAGTCTCAGGTCTTTGTGGCCCACAGTTTCTGAGTTATTTGCCGAAACGTTTCACGCACGTTTGCCAGAGCTTCGTATGGAGGCGCCATATCGGTGGACAGTTTTGGTCCACCAATATGGCCGCCGGAAATCAACAAAAACCTCTGGAGTATAAAATGCGAGCCAACGAGTCATGCGAGCCATGCATTCCATTGAAGAATCAGTGAAAAAAAACACCATAAAAATCGAAAACAGTAATACGAAAAACATTAACTGAACGCTAACCGTCGTAAATAAGTGTTTAACCGTAAACAGCGCTTAACCCCAGCCCTAAAATGAGTGCCTATGAACCCTAATCCGTAAAATGAAAGCTTAACCCTAATCAGTATAATGAGTGCTCAACTCCTCATCTGTAAATTTGCAGTTTTTACTTGTGTTTCCTTTTTATTTTACCGATGCCTCGCGTGACTCGCATGGCTCGCTGGCTCCCAGTTTGTCAAGACCCTCACGGAGTCACGCACCGTGAAAACTCGGAAGTTCAAGTTGCTGTATTTTCGAAAATGAACCATGCTTCGGGGCTGGAAACTTGTACAAAAATTTATTTTTTATTTATCGTCAACCTAGTGTACATAAGAATCCGTAAAACCTCACTATTTTGACTTTGCAATTTGATGACGCCACTGTGAAAACCAACAATGGAGTAAAGTGGAGTAACCTAGACATGGCAAAGGTTTTTACATCGCCGCCAAATATATCAAATACATTATTGTGTATGAGATTATGCCGTCTTCATTCTTTGGTCCCGTAATTTCATAGATGCTGAAATGAAATCGCACCATCGTGTTTAAAAGTTTGCAAGCGTAATAAATAATGTTTATGAAACCCCTGTTCCGTGGCACATATTGTAACAACATTTGCAAGGCCACTATTCCACGAGGTTAATGTCTGCCATTGTTTGTACTGGTGAAATGTAAAATGCTATTGTCTTTGGTGATACTGATAAAGAGAGGCTTACAAACCTACGTTTTCTTATTTACGTATTAAGAACAAGACTTACCCTCTACGTCCATGGCCATACCTGTTGTAGTTAACAGTCTGTTGACTGACTGAGGTAATTTTCGCTTGGCGAAGCGCCTTTCAATTCTGAATAGGCCTGGACGCTACCTCGTTCTTTCGAAAAGAGAGCTCGTTCCCAGAAAACAGAAAGCCGTAGCGTACGTACTGTCACGTCGTCCCCAAGCGTTACAAAAAAATTACCCAAATTGTAGGCATTCACAAAATTTGAATGCACTGCCTGCAGTCAAGAAAACATAACCTAGTCCGACAAACCGGAAGCTTATCCTTCACGTATGTAAACACTGTCGAAACATTGCAGTTTTCTTTCTTTCCTTAACTTGTGTGTGAAAATTCTCAGCTTGCACTGTCACGCAATGAAAAATGTAAATGCAAACCATTCAATGCAGAAGAATTAGAATCTGGGAAATGAAAAAAAATAAATATACAAAAACCCTTGCCAAGAATCAGGTCTGTGAAATATTTCAAATGCGAGATATTGGGAAAAACGGTTTACCTAAATTTATAAAGCTTTGTATGGAAACGCCATGTTGATGTCCCTTTCAGGAACACCAATATGGCCGCCGGATATACTAATGCGTGAATTCTTCGCTTGAGGAACTCATAAAGATTACAGTAATATTTATTCTGAGACAAGGAATGTTTAGATTGCAAAATCTCCCAAAATCGGTAATGTTTTTAACCCACACTGAGAGCTTTCCCGGCCGCCGTCACGCAAAAGCCTGGAAATTCAAGCGTCCTCTCTCGCAAAACGAAGAACCCTTTCGAACCAAAAATTTGTTTATGTAAAGGTGTTTAGGTTCTGTAATACCTCGTGAAAGTAGAAACTCAGAAGAATCGATAGGTTCTTAGTTTGATTTTTGGTGACGTCACGTGCAACCCAAGAATAGCTGGTGTCAGATTTAAAATGAAAGCATATTTTAACTTTACGGGTTTTACGTCAAATCCCCGACGCTCAAACTGTCACGATCTTGTCATAGTAGTCTCACAGCATTCATTGATAGGATGTGAGCAGTGATGGATCCAGACCTTCACATAAGGGGAGGGTGCGGTCGTCCAGACCCAAAGGGAGGGGGGGGGGGGGGGTGCGGGGCGGGACGGGGGGTCCGGTTCCAACAACTTTCAGTTTGGTCTAAAAATAAGGTATGGTGGGTTGGAGGGGTGGCCGGGCCTTTTTTTAGAACAAACGAAATACAATGTCGTGACGATGTGATGGACACGGTTAAACAATGTTGAATTAAGGTAAAAAAAAAAAAGAAAAAAAACAATGCAAAAACCGTGTACGATCAATCTTGCTCAACGTCAGATCCAAAAAGATCGTAATCAGTCAAAATAGATCAAATTGAAAACGTTACAGTAAAGAAGACTTTTGCAGGGAGTGATTAAACAACGCGAAATAGAGTTTAGTTGCGATATTCCACTGGACAATACCAGTCTTCATCAGGTTTATTGAGATATCACGAATTTACAGAAATATATGCGAAGTAAAATAATGACCGGAAATTGCATAATATGATGTGGTATGGTGTGGCTACTTTAAAAAGACAAGATAACAAAAAAATAAAAGATATACTATTTAACAATTATTCCTCATGCCCGAATGGGCTCTGAGTCAATAGCCCATGAGGCCGAAGGCCGAATGGGCTATTGACTCAGAGGCCATGAGGGCGAGAGGAATAATTGTTTTAGTAAAATCCAACTAGTTGGTCAAAAATATCGGGAATAAAAATTTTTTAGCCACTTAAAGCTTGACTTTAATCCTTTTTTGCCGCCAAAAAGCCCGCGCTTTTCGCTACCAGTGGGCTATAACATAAAGCCTAGTAGTAGCTCAACCAATCAGAACGCAGCATTGATAATAGACCACTAGTTGGATTTTACTAAATATAGTTACAGTTCATCACGTTCACTGATGCCCAGACTTCACAATATCTCACAACTTATTTCGAGGGACGGTCACAAAATTGAGTTGTCGCATTTGGTACATCCGACGAGCTCCCTGAACCAAAATCTTTTAAAAAAATAAAAAAAAATTTTGGCAATTTTGTTTTCATTTTGGTCATTTTGCATTTGTCTTCGTAAATAATAACGCGAAGTGCGGTGGGGAGGGGGGGGGGAGATTTCTCTGGTCAATTCACAAAAAGTGTGTACACTGACCGCTGACTCTATTTAAGAGAAATAAAATTGAAAATTATATAATACTCCTTTGACGATCAAATCCGATTTATAATTCCATGTTAAAGGAAAAACGAACAATACAGAACTGTGTAAACCAGTCGTTTTTATTTTTTCTGGTTGCGAAAAAATCCGTTTCTCCTCGCTCTCCGCCGCTTGGGACGTTTCGCGCGGAAGAAAGTCTGCGACTCAGCGACAGAAATTCTATGCTGATGACGTAAAATCTGTCCGGAATCCGGTCAGAAGCGCTGATTGGTCGACGGAGTAGTTTCATTGTTTTAGCTATTGTTTACGAATGACAGACAAAAGACAAAAGGCCGCAAAGGTCAAATGTAAACGCGAAGAATCTCAAACAAAACAGCCAATATTTGTGGAATATAGTCTTCTCTTGAAGAAGCACTTGAGTTTTGCTGAAGCTTGTTGGCAGATGAACACAACACTTTACCAACATCGACCAGAAAACACGTAAAATTGGTCAAATTTATATTTGGAATCCCATGACTACCAGATTTATTATATAAACGTTGATTTACGTCATAAGTATGGAATTTCTGTCGCTGAGTCGCAGACGTTCCTCCGCGCGAAACGTCCCCAGCGGCGAAGAGCGAGGAGAAACGGATGTTTTCGCAGGCTACTGACTGGGATATAATTTTGCGCCTGCTTTTTGTTAATAATTTAATGGTGTGGTTCAGTATTTTTTAACAAGGCAACAATGTCTTGCGATCAACATCGGCGACAAAATTAGAGACCCAGTTAGGGTCACATACTTAAATAGCTCACGTATCGGGGTACCCTCTGGCTATATAACTTACTACCTCAGCTCTGCACAATTAATGGAATTTGTAAGGCCACTTTGAAATGCCAGCAAACAGCTCTACATACACTATTTCATTTATTTGTCACTTTATATCATTAAAGAAAAGGCATACTATATATAATGTATTCGCAATTTTGAAATCTAGTCAATAGGTGCTCAGTTCAGGCCATAGTGTAATGACTTCACGTAATGGTCTCCAATTATAAAGTCTTAAATGCTTCATCGTCGGTGCTGATGTTTCTTCCATCACAATCTACAAATAATAACCAATCAAAAGGCAAAAAGCACTACAAAAACAACAGCTAAGAAAAAACAAGGGGGAAACGGTAAAAAGAAGTAGTGCGTCTACGGTCTCGAACAGGCAAGAGACCCAACAAAGGCCATATTCAGTGGGTCTGTATCTTTGTCTTTTCTGCAGTTGAGAAGCCACAATGACCTTTAGATAAAATCGAGGTGCGTGTAACGTCTTCTTCGGAAAAGTAATTCAGTGCTAGGGTGCTTACCATTAACCAAAAAAAATAAAATTTTGACTAATTACCGTTTTTCAATTTCTCGGTTCCAGACTTCCAGACGTTACACAAATTCACGCCTTTTTGGATTTCATTCGTAACAGAAGGGACAATTAAGCTAAAAACTGGTAAATCGCTTAACGCAATGCTTTGGACAGCCTAACCGGGTTTTTCTGTCACATGATAAGCACCCCCAAATCACCCGCACATGTAACTGAGGAAAGGAGTCAGATAAAAAAAGGGGAAAAGTTCAGTTCCCGACTTAAGGATAACCTAAATACAACATAAAATCCAGATTACGAAAAAAGGTTCTCTAGCCAACACATGATAACTTTAGATAATGAAAATATGAATTACCCAGCATTAACTTTCTCAAGGTATTTACGACGTCTGTCCTTTGCATCCTTTTCAGCGCCTCAATAAACGTCTTGACTGTGAGGTCTGGATCAACTTGAACGATGTGTTCCATTAAAGTTCTGGTCGGACTTGGGTTTCCTTTTGGCTTTAAATTGTCACAGTCTTCCTTGGAAACACCAAGCTTCCAAGCAAAATGCAGCCAGTTTTTCATTCCTGGTGTTTCACAATCCAACAAGGTGGCTAGTTCTTCCAAACAATCGAGATTATTTCGAAGAGTTTTCATTGTGCCACCTTCTGTATAACAAAAAAAAAACATAAAAAAAGCAAAGAAGAAACCTGCTAATTAAAAAACTAAAAAAGTAAATTTTTTGAAGGACCTTTTAATGAAGGCAAGAAGAAGTGAAGGCTCCAAGAAACAAGGTTATTAGTTTATGTTCATTAGACCTCTTAAATATTGATATAACCTGTAGATAACAAGTCCAAATGCGTTAATTTAAGAATTGTGAATCACTGCAACGCTGATCATATAATATGCATACCGATAGGTATTGATCAGGTTACTATGGGTTACGTTATGTAACTTCAACATATATTGTAGGTTTTAAAAGGAAGTACCAAATAGCTCATTAGTCAGCTACAACTTTAAACCAAGAATGTATAGTGTGCGCAGAGGGTAGCAATAAGGATTCTTTTATATTATATCATTTGTATTAACCAACACCGCGGCAAAATGCATTGCGCATGAGCACAAAGTTTACCACCCGGTCAGATTTTTATTTCCGGTCTAGTAAATAAACCAATTGCGTAAGCATAACATTGCCGTAGCGCCAAGTTTAAAAGCAAAACGGCAGAAACAGACAAAAAAAGAGGACGAAAAAAATCACTTCGATAGCTGATATATTTTTCTAGTGTCAAATTTTTACACCACATGGTTATCTGGTTGCACCAACGCTGAAAATGATGTTTGAAGTTTGTAGGTCGCGAGCGCTCGACAAGACGAATTTGTTTTTACTGGCTTTCTTGTATGCTACCGCTTTGGCATTAGTTAATTTGGGAGAAGGCGATAACTAAGCAAAGAATAGTAATACTTATTAAAGAAACCACGTCATTATTATAATTAACACTAGAAACAGGAAATAAAAGTTTAGTGACGGGAAATGCTCAACCTGGCGCATGCGTAGACGTTTTGCCGCGGTGTTGTATTGACCATCCTTGTCTTACATAGTATTTAAATTTGCCTGAATGTCAAAAACAAAACAGGTGTGTAATTTAAGATAAAATCTTACTTTTATAACTGAAAATGAGAATTTGTTTGCTGACGAAAAGTTATTCGGAATCTTTTAGAAAGTTGTACCTGGCAGATATTTGTCCAGCACATTGCACACATCTTCTCTCAGCATTTCCTTCAAGGCATCTCGCATTTCCTTCACAGTCACATGGGGCTTTCTGTTTTCGATGATCTCAAGGACTGCCTTCGCACAGCTGGTGGAAGTGGCGATTTGCTGCAGTGTTTGATCTGGAATCTTGATGTTCAGCCCTAAAGCTTTCCAGTTATTGCAGTAGTCCAACTGTAAACAAATGGTCTCAAAAGTGGAATGATGTTTTTGACGGAGGACCCGCAATGACGCAGTTTCTGTAAGGACAAGACATTTGCTACTTTTTAGAAATTTAACAAAGACATTTAAACGTAGCCTGGTCTTACTGAGCTTTAGAACATCTGTATATTTCCTCTTACAGTTGTTTTTGTTGCCATGTCTGTCGTGACATAAAGGTAACGCTACAGCTCCTTATTTTACATCGGTAACTTTTAACAGTACTTTAACCAACAAACCTGAAGTAGACGGTGCGGTCATTTTACCCCCTTTCTCTTCAATAGTGCTCCGTTTTACAGTTATATAAAGCTACTTGAAGGTACAAGGTAAGGAAAGAAGTCGAAACAAGGATTTGAGAACACACATAGGAATGGAAATCGGGAGCTCCCACACAGAAGGCCGAGTACCAACCGACTCTTTCCTAATCCTTGCTCCTAAGAAACATTTAGCCGAATTGAATAAAAATGAACATTTTCTTAGCGATGGCTTTAAACCTTTTGTTCTACTCTCATTTACGAAAAACATTTCATGTCTGGGCTTCGCGCTTTGTAAGGAATCTTGTCTATAACACTGATATTTTAGTCACTTCCCTGCCTCTAAATTTATGTTATTTTTTGTTGTTATTCCAATGTGCTTGTTTCATAGCGTAATTTAGAGACTTTACCTTTGCAATTATAACAAGCCTTTCCACTCTCCACGATGTTAATCGTTAACTGAACCCACCTGATAAAGAGTGTATTATTTATCAGCTTTAAAATTACAGTGGAATTAGAGCTGAGAGAAACTTTTAAACCTATTAAGTAATTAAAGAAACTCACCTGCTAGACCACATTGCTTCATTTTTTTGACCAGATCATTTCTCGAGATGAAGCTAAGCCCATCTTTAAGCTCTTTAACTGAGAAGTTAGGGTTGCCTGCTTCCAGGAACTCAAACATGTGTTTACTAGGACTACTCTGAGGATTGGTCTGGCACCTTGTTACAACGTCTTCCGCCACCCTGAATTCTACAGCGAGATTCTTCCAGTGCTGGACAATGGGCGGCTCTTGCTCCCCGCGGTAGATTGGTTGATCCAATCTGCGAGCAAGCTCATCCATAATACGAACGTTTGTTAAGATCTTTTCCTTCACAAGGGAATCTGTAGTATCATTGCGTAAAAGGTTTTGATGTATCAGATGTACTATAGTTAACAAGCATTGCAGATATGACAAAAAATAACGAGCAGGTTAGCAGCCATGAACCTTGCACAGTGTTAAACCATACGTTTAAGACTACAAAAGAGATATTTACCTCCCAAAACAAGTAAAAATTTCGCATTAGCATCCTCCATCTGCAGGCAAAAGGAAGAGATTGAAGAGTACTGAGTAAGCGCTTGAATGACCTTTAGACAAATATTGAAACATAAAATCGGTGACATAGAAATGTACCCTAGCCATTCAGAGGACTAGAACGCCCCTACTTCGGACATTCAACGAAGAGTCATATTGTTCTGGGAGACAAGGAATCTTCTTCTTTAATCAACAGCCCGGAAATAAAAAGAGAATAGATTCGAAAATTTGTAAGAAAATTTGCCCAGAGTTTTTAAATTCAAATTCACTTACCTCACTTACCATTTTTTCCACCGAAATGGTCGGAAAGACGTTTTTAGGCTTGATGGATTTATCAGCTTTTTTGCTGGTGAAAGGGCTTCACTATACAGGTATCGACTAATACATATTAGTAAACTCCAGCTAGTGGTCTATTATCAATGCTGCGTTCTCATTGGTTTAGCTACTACTAGGCTATATGTTATAGCCCACTAGTAGCGAAAAGAATAGGCTTTGAAAACCAAAACAATGGTGGCTGAAATGCGTTTTGCTAGCTAAAGTTGTTTTGTCTCGACATTTTTGACCAACTAGTTGGATTTTACTAAAACAATTATTTTTCTCGCCCTCATGGCCTCTGAGTCAATAGCGCATGAGGCCTTCGGCCTCATGGGCTATTGACTCAGAGCCCATTCGAGCTCGAGGAATAATTGTTAAATATTTTGTTTTGTCGATTGATCGATTATGCATATAGGGTTACCTGTTTGCCAACGAATTAAAAAAAATGTGAAAACGGCCTCATTGGAACCACTGTACTTATAGCAAAAGCGCTCCTCGTGCAAATTTGCTTTTTTTCAAAGCGTACTCTGACCAGAAGTGAAGACACTCCTCTTTCTCACAACTGCTTTTTTGATGTTTTCTACAGTGGAGGACTGCACGTTGATTGCAACAAACTGGACAGGTGACACTGAATTCGTATTCCGTAGCCCGCAACCAAAAGCATTCTTCACGTATGGTCAGAAGCACTGATTCAAGCTGGCGTCGTACTTTGTAGCCAATGGTCGTGTCGCTTGCAATACCTGGATCTCTGTGAACTACGACTTCGACACAAGATAAAAGACAGTGTAGGATGACTGAGTAGCCCTTGGGAAGGATGGGAAATCGGGCGAAGTTCTGATACGTATCCTGGTACAATGGGCTGATCTCATTCTTGATGCTCCACTGAAGGAACTTTACTATAGGCCTTGGGAACAATCCAAGAGGCACTTGAAGATTTTTACAGTCAGCTTCATCACCTGGGTATCTCTGGGAACGTGGTTGGTTGAATCGTATGAAAAGAGGGGGAATAAAGGCTTCGGAGAGGAGCTTGATGGAAACTTGATTTGGATGGGACATCAGCATGGATGGTACAAGAAATTGCTTCTGGTTGTCTACCGAAGGCAAACTGCACACCAGGCTAAACTTTTCCATGAGAGCAATGAGGTTTTGGGCCTTTTCTTTTTTGAGAAAGGATCCCCACACGATCTGGAGTAGTCTATTATCCAGGATTCCATCAGTCTCAAGTTTTGCCCACAGTTCTTCAAAGTAATGCTCATCAGCCGTAGGATCATAAGGTTTGACGGTAATTACTTTCCGAAACAGATCAATCAACCATTGCGGGTCTGATATCACCATGTCCATCAACTCTGGCGTGTCATCAAAGTGCAAAAAAATTCTCTGATCGTATAGAAATTTTAGCAAGGTAAAAAAAAGTTGGTCATCATCAATTCCACATTTATCACGCGCTACCCTTCTTGCCTCCTCAAGGGAAATAAATGGCTGGCCTTTCGTCTTCTTGTCATTAAGGGCCTCTTCAAAACGTAACCATTTGAGTGGAATTTTCTGCCTCAGTTGTGGAAGCTCAGTAACAACTGCAAGTAATTCGTTTCTTAAACGTCGGACTTCTGGGCACTCATCTGTTGTCCCTGATCTCGTGTTATCCAGAAAAAAGTACTTTTTATACAAGTGTTCACCGTAGGGCTTTGTATCAGAACGAAGAGTGCCATATATTTTGCGCGCTCGATCTTTCGCGTACTTTCCACATTGATCTGCGTGTGTGCACACTAAAATAACTGGAGGTAACCTTTTTGATAGCTTCTCTGAGCCCTTACGGCTTAAGTCAATCTTCCCAGAGAGCCGACAGAGGACAACCAAACGCGGAGATAATCTTCATTCGTTTTAGTACAGTAAAGGTCTTCTTTCCTATCAAACACGCCTTCCTTTAAAAGTGGAGTGGCTATCTCCGTTGGGTCTTTTCTGAGATCATACGCCAAAAGATAAATTGCTTTTGTAGTGAGAAATATTGGGTGAGTAACATAGTATACTGACTGTCCACCAAAATCCCACAAGATTGATTAAACCTGGTCATCTTTTGTTGTTTTAGATTCTTTGAGCAGCCTTTCGACACGTCCTGCCGTTGTGTGTGGTACTTCTTGTTGAAACGATTTGACCTCGATTTTTTTCACACGATCTCCAGGTAGCAGACTCCCGATCTTTGTTGCGGTCTTTTCTGTCTGCGTTTGGGCCTCGTTCCCCTCCTTCTCTAACGTTGTGACATGAATGGCCTCTTTACTTTTTGAACCCTTTTCCGCTACAGTGACTGTTGAAATGGTGTTCACCACACTTTGTGCAGGTGTTATTTGCTCAACTTCGTCTCCTCTTAAATGAGCCACCATAACTTGTGCTAATCTGTTATGAACAGAAATAGAGGAATTGGAATCTGGCTCTTCTTTCGTTTCCCCTGTGCGCCATTTGTCTGTTGTTATGCTGAAGTATGACGCATCAAGCTCGATCCCATCAGTGCTCTCTTCTTTGCTATTGAACATTTGTCCTTTTAAAGACTTCTTTAAACTGGTCTTTCCTGATCTTTCTTGTCCAATGATCATGATGGGCACTCTCACTACGCGTGTCATACCTTGTTCAATTGCCTTGTTGTAAGCTTTGACAGTAAGGGGACCTCTAGCAAGAATCTCTGCCGGAACTAAAGGAATCAGAACACCTTGTTAGTTAGATAATACTGTTACTTAAAGTAAATTACTACTGACAGTTCAACTCTGTCGCATAGTATTAATAATGAGTTTTATTGTAAGATTTTATACTACTCGTAGTTTATGGAACAGGCACAGCTTATATTGTCGCTGAACTCTTCAAGGAAAACGTTGATTAAGATTTTTTTTGTAATGGGGTAATAGAAAAGAAATGACCCAAGGAACAAAAAATATTTTAGCACAAAAACTGATTGCCTACCATTTCCCATCATCATTTTCTCCACTAGCTTGTTGCATTGGTCCTCCCAACTATATTTTTGCATGTACTCCTCTCGAAGTTGTCGTGCCTCAAAGGAGGTGCTTTCACGACCCTTTGCCCTGATCTCCTTTATCTTTTGTGCCCATACTTGAGGGTCATCAGAGTCAACCACTTGCTTCCCACCGGAGAGCAGCTTCCTCAGTGCAACGCCTAGTCCAGAATATACGCTTATAAGGACTGGAAGGCCTGCAGAGATGGCGTTTATACCACTCATTCCGAAACCCTCTACTCTTGAGGGTAAAAGGAGCAGATCGGCTTCATTAAGAAACTGGGCCATTTGAACAGGGTCGTCACCATTAGTTGTTTTCACGGTGAACTGATTCTGTTGTATACCTTCAGAAAGCAAAGTTTGTGTGAGCTCCGAAACACCATAGAAGGACTTCATAATAACCATTAGGTGATATGAAATGTCTTGCAACAATAGGAGGGCTTTCACAGCAATGTCACATCCTTTAACACGAAAATAACTAGATAAATAAGGATATTCTGTAACAATAAGCACGTTGAATGTATCTTGATTTTCACTGACTCTATTATCAGGATTTAATTCAGAGAAAATTCCTGGGGTAATACTAACGACGTTCAAGTCTTTTCCGTAGGGCTGCAGGGCGTTTAATAAGGGTTCAGCTACTTTGGGACCAATTGTGACTACAAAATCAGCATTTTTACACAGTTCTTTCTGCCTTTGACGTTCTTCATGATGATTATTTGCACGTCCAGCTAACGAAACTCCTGCTACTTCAAAGAACCTCGTAAGTTCTACCCAGTCCCTGTGCACAACTGAAATCCATTTGCATTTCTTGGTTCTACAAATTTCTTCTGCCTGTTTTTCTAGATCACGCCCATAACAATGCATGATTAGAAAGTCAATGAAGTTCCTCATGTGAGTAATCCAGCAGCTCTATTGGAGAGTACCCAGGAAGGGTTTCGTTCTCTAGAATTTCAACATTTTCCGCGATCTCAGCCCGCCTTGGGTGATCTTTGGGGACAAATGCTCTGACGCGGAGTCCTCTGTTACTAGATAAGTGACGTGCCAAAACTCGATTGCAAGTTATGTTCCAGCCTCCATAATCTGAAGCCATTATAACTTCAAGTTTCTTTTTATCTTGCAAAGAGCCGAACCATAGCGATCTTTCTGGAATGAAAGAAAGTGGGACAGTCAAAATGGTTAACTTTAATTCAGTTTATTACACGTTTGTTTCCGTGAGAGGGCAAGATGACGTAATTAATGGCTGTGTGCTGATTTTCTACCGGAGAGGAAACGATGGATCTCTTTTGATCGAAAGTACTAGCTGTTTAAAATTACTTTAAATAACAGCACTATGCAAGTAGTGGAAGCCACGGAAGGGTTCTTGTTCTCGAAACGCAGTTTCACGGTTTTGGATGCCATCTTAACGAGTAGGCAAGCGAGTGAGAAATTACAGTGTTACAGAATAAGAAGAATAATTAATAATAAGAAGAATAGTTTCCGTAAAACGGCTGTTCTAAAAAAAAAAATGAATTGTAAACTTAAGCTAAGCAGCAAAGGATAATACTAACAACTTTTTGGGGGCGTACCTGTGCTTATAAATTAAGACTGATTTAACTAAATAAAAACTAGTTAAAAACTGGCCACAGGCTAACTCATCGTAACTGGTCTTTTAAGGGCTGGTTTTAAAGATCTCGTGAAAACTGCGTTCCGATACTGTTTACTATTCTATCGCTTACGTCCCGCCTATGATCTAGTAAAAACCTTTTTGTCGGAGTCGGAAGCAGAAGAAGCAGAAGTAAACCTATCACAAAGCTTGGGAACGGAACGTGCATTGTGATTGGTTCATCCTCCCGCTTCCGCTATTTATACTTAAAAATGTTCTCGAGGGAGTTAATTGTAGCACTTCTGTAACACTATAACTTGCGCGGAATGCTAAACAAGTAGAACTTCATGCGGGTGAATAAATGACATCACAGCACCTAACAACAGACACTTAAATATAAAATTAATGAAAAGTCTATTTTACAATGATAAGTTCACATTACAAACTTTGAGAAGGTTTTACTTCATTTCTGTTGATTAATAAATGGGTATTCTCAACCCATGGTAATTTGTAAAGAATTCAATTTCAGCCCGCAAAAGAGGTCGCAGTGTAAAAGAACTTATTATGAATGGCCAAAATTCAAAGTTTGCTATTAAGAAGGGACGCGTCATGTGGAACATTTGCTGTTTCAAAAAGGTAGCTTCGAAACTGTTTTCATATCCCCGAGAAGCAAACGTTGCCCGATAATTGTTCTTACCGGGTATTTCAGTAACTGCTCTTTAGGGCCAGTTTACATGGAGGTGGGGACCCCAGATAGGTGAGGTAACATGTGGCGGGTCACCCGACCTATCATGTAAAAGTGATCAAATTAAAATATTAAAGATAGTATATGGACAGGCGGGTTACCCAACCTGAGCGGGTTACCTCACCCACCTGGAGTCCCCTAGTCGCAATCTATAGGCGAACCTTTGCTGACGTCATTCAGTTTACATTTTTCTTATAAGCATTGGACTTAACTCATAGCAACCGTCGCCGCATATATGACCTTAATTCAAAAGTTGAAAGCTAGAGCTGATTAACTTGAACATTTTCTGCAAGTTTCAGCTCTTTGCAAGCGATATTGAAGGAAATATCTGCGAAAAATTGATGGGTGGCAAAAACGTTAAGGAGCCATACATTCTCTGTAAACTTTCGACTTTTAAAAAGGAATTTCGCCGAAACCATTCGGTATATCTAACTCAGATTTTCAAAGATAACTGAACTTATTATGCTCTTTCAACGCTCAGAGATTTTATTTCATGATTATATGTAAATGAGGCAAAAAATGTAAACAAAGATTCGCCTATAATTCGATTGATACTGATGGTTAGCTCAATTGAAAGTTCTCAACGGTAGACATCGCATTTGGGTGAACTGTTGTTTACAATCGAACTCCAAATTATTTTTAAATCATGGCGTGCCACACTATGATTTAAACCTCATTGGGAGTCAGTGCATTGTTGACGGATGTTTTCGTGATATTGGACAAGTAATTATATTCTCGGTTTTCACATGACGTCACCAAAATTCAAACTAAGAAACTGTCGCTTCTTCTGAGTTTCTACTTTCATGTGATATTAGAGCACCTTAAAACTTTTATACAAACAAATTTTCAGTTCACAAGGTTTCTTCGTTTTGCGATACAGGACGCTTGAATTTCCAGGCTTTTGCGTGACGCGGCATTTAGCTCGCGGCCAAGAAAGCTCTTATGTGGGTTAAAAACATTGCGGATTTTTGGAGATTTTGCTATCTAAATATTCCTTGTCTTAGAATAAATATTCCTTTAACCTTTATGAGTTCCTCAATCGAAGAATTCACGTATAAGTAGGAAAACTCAAAAACAGATGTTTCTGTTAGTTTCCGGCGGCCATATTTGTGCCCCTGGAAGGGACACAAACATGGCGCCTCCATACAAAGCTTTATAAATTTGGGTAAAACGTTTTTCCGACTATCTCTCATATGAACTATTCCATAGACCTGATTCTTGGCAAGGCGTTTTGTATATTTATCTTCTTTCATTTCCCAGATTCTAGACTTTTGTATTAAAAGGTTTCCATTTTTATTTCTGCTTTCTCACGTGAGTGAAAACCGAGAATAGTCATAAATAGGTCAATCACGCAGTTCGAAAATATGAAGCTTCATTGTTTGACTAAGAAATACGTTTTCCAAGGTTTAAAAGTCTAAATTCCTTTTTTAAAAACGTAATATTATATACATAGTTACTCGAGAAATAGTTACAATTTAGTATCCTTTGAGACGATGCCATAAAATATGTAAATAAATCTTAGGCAAGACTGAAATCGAAGTTATTGATTCAAGAAAGAACGACTCTTCAAAACTAATAAAAAATTCAAAAATTGCAAAGAAGCTCGCCAATATTAAAAGTGCACTAATCTGAGCATGTTTCCCTTGCTACAATAGAAAACGTGGTCGTTTGAACGCAGCTTAATCCATTGACCGTACAATCAATGATTTGTATAATATATTGCCAGAGGTTACGAATACCGCAATACCAGCTCAGAAGAATTAATTCAGCATCGAAACCTAAAGAAAACACGCATCGTCTTATGAGTTTCGTTTTGAAAAGCGCCTGTTCTTTAAATACAAGTTTGGTTTGGTTTAAATGTCGCATTTCACATGTGCGGAATCTAATGCACATAAGTGAGCACATGTGAAATGCGACGGCTAGCTTTTCTTTTCTTTTCTGTTTTTTGGACAAATATATGATATTGTAGCTTCATATTATAATGATTAATTATCAATTTCATATACTACTGGAGCTTGCCTTTTTTACATTCATTATATTAAAATAGATCTTCTTCTTCTTCTTCTTCTTGTTATCATTATTATTATTTTGTTCTGCAGTTACACCTACTGGAAAAAATTCATCAGTGATATTCACTAAAAATATATTTTGTTCGTCCGAAAGAAGAAAAACTGGTCCAGTCTCACCGTTTACACGAGCAGTTTCCGTTGAAAAGGTTTTTGTCGTGAACTTGTTTGTCTTGCTAGAGTAAGTGTTAAAACTAGACATTCAAGTGTTTTACCGTCCTGCTAGAGCAAAAACTTCTCAAGTTTTCTTATTTACACGTCGAGCAATTTTTTTTTTCGGTAAACTTGTTGGAATAAGCGGGACTCAAAAGAGGCTTTTGCAATTTAATAAGTTCTGAACAGTTTACATCATCAGTGCATTAGCAGACTACTATGGACCACCAAGGGATGCAATAGTTATTAACTACTAGTAGGAATCATAGATTAGTGAGTGCGGTCGAGTTTTCTTTTTCTTAGTTTTACCGTCAAGCATTACTTCAAAATAGAGTAAAGGTCATAAAATTTTGTTTTTAAAAATGTAAACTCTTTCTATGCCCTCTGCTTAGACGGCTTATTCACCCTCCAGTGGGGTCAATAAAAATAAGACGTAGATCGCAGAAAGCGATTTTGTAAAGAGATATTAAACAGCTTTCCAAATTATAAGTGTCAAAAGCATGTTAATCTCGGGGTGATTTAATCCAGCGTTCATTTTTACTGGCTTAAATTTGATAAGTGGCTTTTATATTGCACACGTCATGGCAAACACCTTAACTGTTTCTTTATATTAGATAATAATTGTATTTAGAATGAAAAGGTTATTTATTTCCAATCCTTCTGCCATCTAATTTAGGTTACCGATAACTGAACTGCTTGAGAGGAGAGGTTAAATTGCTCCCATGCATGTGGATGTCAGCCTAACAAATTGCACCACCAAGCCTCGTTTTGAAATAGGCCATTTCCAATTCCCCCCGGGGCCTCTATTTCAAAACGAGGGTAGCCGTTCTCAGCCTTTGATTTGGAAATCATTTTTCATTCTCATGCAAATAAAACTCATTTTCACAAGAAAGGTTGTGCACCTAGCCTCATTTTGAAAGTGAGGGTTTTTCAGGGTCGGCCAGGGTTTTGGGGTATACGGTATGCAGGGGCTTTTTAAATAGGGTATAGTGCATATTGCAGCTTAAATACGGGTATTCGTTATACCACTTTCTTTGAATTTCAGGTATAAAGTATACCTACCTTTCCTGTGCTTTTGATTACATATCCTACAGCGTATGATATTTGACAGGTCCACGTTTAATCGAAAAAAGAAGCAATAAAAGGCAGTGAAAAGGAGACAATGGAGACGTGTACATGACGTTGTTGATCTCATATTTTAATAACCGCTGTACTGATGGTTCGTAGACGTTATTATGCAAATGACATGACATCAGTCACATGCCAACCGCTTAAGACAATAGGGAACTTAAGAACCACGACGACGACTTTGTCGACGACGACCGGAAGTGAGATACCGTGCACTGCGCAAGCGCGGTTAACAAATTTCGTCGTCGTGGTGTCGTCGACGACGCCAAACACAGTAGAATCACGTCGTCCTGCAGTCCACAAGCTTCGGCAGGTATAACTCCCTGTTTTTAAGCGATTTTTCAAGGGCTTTGTATTTTTTCACGTCATAAATCCAGGTATCCTTTCTTTTTTTCTGCTAACAAGCAATGATGATTAAAAACTTGACTGATGAATTGTGTTTACTTCGAAGACAACACTGAGCTGTGCAGGCTGAGCGAGCGAACTCGTAAGTGGCAAATTTATTTGTACGTATTTAGGTCAGGCAAATCATATATCTTTAATATAGAGGAAAATGAACTTTATATGGAAAACAGCTATCGTATCGGAATGTCTCTTTTTCCAAATCTAAACTCTGACAGACACTAGGACTTGGTCATGTCATTCAGGTTGAAAGTTGAATAACCTTCGTACGGAAAGCAGAGATTTTTCCATTCGAAAAGGTCAGACAACACTAAAAAGGTGAACCGAAACCAATTGAAAAGTGGTCCATCTATATAAAAATCAGCGAAGGAACCTTTCAGATCTCAAGAAGCGTTTTGTTCTTGACGACAGAGGGTTTCAGGACAAAGCGCGCGAGTGTGGCATCGACAAACTTGATTTTTCGATTGGTGTGAAGCATAAAAAGCCCGACCCGCCGGATTTCCCTAGCGGCAGACTTTTTACTGTCATCTCGGGAGAAGAATGGAAAATCTACCAAGATTTTATGTTGGGCAATGACGCAAAAGAATATGAGCTTGTCGGTAAGTTTTCCAGGTTTTTGTATTAGTAGTAATAAGAGTCAGGTAACAAGAGACCCAGGTTAATTTTTACACCAAAGTTTTAACTTAAATATGGTAGCTATGGTAGAATCCAGGCTGAGAAGAACAAACGATGTAATTTTCATTAATTTTTTTAAAACAAAAGCAAATGAAAGGAGAAGCTTTTTCTCAAAATTTCTACAAATTGCAACCGGCGAATTTAAGACAGTTTAACCCTTTCGTATTGTTAGATAATACAAATACCAGGGAAACGACATTCATAAGCAAACGTTTATTTAACAATTAATGAATGAGGCTGAGTATCTTACGAAGAACTTTGGAGATCGAGGAGGGTATTATCCGTCGAGGCCGTAAGCCGAGGCGGATAACACCCTCCGAGATCTCCGTAATTCTTCATATGATACGAAAGCCGAATTCAATAATTTTTTTATTATTTAGTTAAAATAATTCCTAGTTTAAAAACATGCCTAAAACATGCTTACCTCCATCGATCCATCGATGTTAAGTTCATCTTTGATATTGCATGTTTAGGTTTGTCCAGCTCCGCAAATATTCCCCAAATAGCAGATGTCGGCCTTCGAGTTGTCTTCTTGCTGTTCTTGCCATGTTTTTAGTTATTTTTTCGCCTAGTTCTTACTCTTGAAAAGAGTGAAACGTCCGCCATTTTTCAAGTTCACAACAACTCAACCTCGTCCCCAGGTCTTCTCGGTTAACGGTGCCTTAACCTGCACGAACGCTGCATTTCCCCGTTAAATACAAAATTCTTCCAAATTTGGTCACCAGAAACTGGTTATGGTGAATTATGTGTGAGCTTTTAGCCAATCAGAATCGGGGAAATACGGTATTTTGAATGAATAATAATCATTGTTATTTCACTTAAGGGCGTCGATAAAACCAGGAACATGGAACATCCCGGAACATTCCGGAATATTCCGGAACATCCCGGAACATCCCGGAACATAAAAAAAATGAAATATTTTTTTATGAAAAAATGATTAATTAATTTAAAAAAATATTGATAAAAATAATAATAATAAATAATAATAATAAAAAGAACAATAGATAGAAAACAATTTTTGCAAAAATTTATAATAACAAAATAAATAACATAACATAACATAAAAACGAAAAATAAAGAAACAAAGAAACAAAGAAAGAAAAAGAAACTGTTATCATCTCCGAGTATGAGAAAACAATATTTTGTCGCAATGAATTTTTGGGGCGAGTGAGGGTCCATTCAAATGACAGTAATGAGTGAAGGCTTGCTTCTAAGTTCAAAATATATTAAAATGGGTGGCGCGGAGGGGGATTTCAAGCTTTCCTCACACGGCCACCTCTTGTAAATGTTTGCCATGCGGTTTAACGGTTATCAATTTACGGCTTTGCGACCGTAAGAAGAGCTTAGGGGCTCGTCGCTTTGGACTTGGATAATTAAATTAAACATTCACATTCGCCGCAGAATAGCTGCAGTGGCAGTGGTAGCACAGCGGTAGTTTCTAATTGTTATCAGTTAGCCTGAATTTTAGTCGTCTCCCCGCAAACTCCTCTTGCGACTCGAGGAGGCGTTTGAAATACCATGCTGACTGTAAACAGTATAGAAACTACTACGAATGTGAGTATTGTCCACTAAAATCCAAAGACAGGAGCCCCTATACTCTTCTTAAGTTTACAGAGCCGCCTAGTCTGTAGGTAATTCATGTTAACCTCAAGTGAAGCAAAGTACCTTAAGTAAGCAAATGTCGGTTATATATAAGGAGACTATATGTTGGCTTGACATGAGTTCCTTACCGACTTGGCTTGACATGAAATACTGCACCGACATTTCAGACCATCGCAGAACCGTAAATAGATAACCGCAAAATTATTAACTCTTGGCAAACAATTACAAGAGGTGGTTGTGTGAGGAAAGCTTGAAAACCCCCTCCTCGAGACCCATTTTAATATATTTTGAATTTAGAAGCAAGCCTTCACTCATTACTGTCATTTGCATGAACCCTCACCCGCCCAACAAATTTTAATCTGATGCAACAAAATATTGTTTTCTCATACTCAGAGAGGATAACAGTTTTTTTTCTTGATTATTTCATTATTTTTCGTTTTTCTTTTTTGTTATTTTACGTTCTTATTAATTTTTACAAAAATTATTTTATTATTATTATTTTGTTATTTTTTTTATTCATGAAAATTATTTTTATTTTTTCATGTTTCGGGATGTTCCGGGATGTTCCGGAATGTTCCATGTTCCTGGTTTTATCGACGCCCTTCACTTAAACCTTGTCATGTAAAACCGACAACCAATTTTTTTTTTTCAATTTTGATCGCGAAACCAAGACTCATGTAGACTCTGTGTAAGCCTACGTTACTAAAAATGTAAAATCAAGTATACGTTTTCAGCCAACGGCACATCTGCAGTGATACTTGCTGAGGATGTGAGAACTAAACCATGCACTTGTAGTCACTAACTTCTTTTGGTTTTAACAAAAAATTGAGGAAACAGGATGATAAACTTGAATTCGCTGCGTTAGCTGTCACTAAGCGAATCCATATTTTTCCTTCTTCAACTGTTTTTTAAACTTAGCAGTGTTGTTTTTAAAGCGACTGAAGCAAAGGTTTAGCGATTGCCTGAGAGCGGACTATTACTAGCGTATGGGAAGAATTTTGACGGCCGCCACTGGGCACTGAGTGGATCGCGTGTAGACAATCAAATTCACTGCACATTCTAGCTAGGATTTAGAAGATTTAGGATCGCGGACCGCTGAGAAACTTTAGAAAAAAGTAAAGTCATGCTGTGTGCTCAGAATAAAAATGCTTATAAAAAGATATCTGAATTTCATTTTCTTTACTCGCAGTAAAAGCCAGGCAAGTTGTTCTCGCAAGTATAACAAGTCACCTCAGTTGTCAATCTGCAAGCGACTTTCTATTTTATTAAGCGATTAAGGCAAAATCGCACTTCAACCTATTTTTTTATTTAGGACCAGAAAACGTTTCTGCGTATAAGACAACAGATGACAAAATTTCTAGGAACATTTTATAACCATCGATCTGGTTAAACAAGATGGCGTGGTTTACAAGATTCCCTGTGGTGCAGCCTACATCGCTGACATCGAGGAAACAGGGAGATTTATGCATAAGAGAATCAAAGACATGACTCGCCCGTGACCAGACCCCAGCAGCCCGACCACTATTGGCTTTGGGATGGGTAAAGTTTATTGATCGAGACCCTCACTGTGAACATTACAGCAACCTCTTTCTTGACATTTTTTAACCATTCAGCTATGGGCCTCTCAAGAAAACCAACGAACCCCAACTATCATGAACTACGAGGATTAAGATTCCTTATCCATAGCCAACCAACTTTCTATTCAACCTGACATGTGACCTTTCTTGTGATCTGTTATCGTGAGAAAGTAATGACGGTCCGAGCCACTGTGGATTGACTGACTGGGAGTTTGTAATTTTAGAAATGCATAGTGACTGATGCATGTCTATTTCTTATAAGCGGAATGCTAAAAGGGTAAGACAACCAAATATGTGCTTGCTTCGCTAACTACTAATTTCAGGTATACAGTATACAATGCTTCGATTAATTTTGGGTATATTTGGATGAATTTTGAGTGTTTTTGGGTATTTTGGCGAATTTTTTTGGGTATACTGGTATACCACCACCCCCCCCTGGCCGACCCTATTAAGTAGGTGGGCGAAGTGGGTACCTCAAATTTTATGGGAGGTAAACAGAGGGGTTACCTTTCTGTCAAAAATGGCGTATGAAAAGGTGAGGGGATGGACATTAGTATGTGTAATCAAATCGTGACGAGTGAAATTATTGCCTAATTCACGAGTATACCATTTGATTACCTATTAATATCATAGGTGACGAATTACGTTAGCAATCTTGGATTTTTGACATGTTTATCCTGGATCGCATCGATCGAGAACTCCACTCTCTCGAACGTTTAGAGCTTACATTTGTCTTAAGTTCAGAATTTTTCGACAAAATACCTGTTAGAATCCTTCTTGATGTGCTCTTTCGTGTGTTCAGGTTTTCTAAAGCGTCTTTTTATGCCCTGGCATCTTCATTCATGACATTTTAAAACTTCGTCGCCATCTTGACACCGAGACGTACGGAAGGTTGCCATGGCAATTTTGTAATTTCACATGTGAAATTACAAATTATCGCTGAAATTTCGCGCCAAACTTAAGGAGTAATTCGTCACCTATGAGATTAGAGTGGAAACTCTCCTCATAAGACTTTGTTGAGTAACTCCTTTCCCTCCCCCCCCCTACCCGCCCTCCGGGTTAAGAGATGAAACAATGATGTGACGGTTACGACTTCTACTTCAAATCTCGGGCAAATCTCGGGCTCTCAAACAATCACAATTTAGTCACAGGATAGGATGACAGGGTACTGATGCGAGAATGTTGATACTACGTGGGCCGAACACTCACAACGTACTCTGACCACCTCTAGGTGTCTCGTTCATCACCCCATTTGCAAACCATTTACACTGTGCATGTACGAGTACAATATATATCTTTGTTAAGAACATTCCTAATAGCTTCGATATTTCGAGAACAAAAGAAATAAAATGTCGTGACGATCATTGTGGCAAAGTTTAAGGAAGTTATTAAATTTTTTTGCATGCTATAATATGTTGTGAGGGACGGAAAAATATTGTGGCCTTGCCCAAAATCTAAAAAAAGTAGCAAACTGTCGGGATGTCGACAAATCGCGATCTTGCAAATATTCCTAAGAAAATCGAAAAAATTGACAAGTTGACTTTCCTGTACATGATTATACTCAAGAACAAATCGCCGTAGCCCCTACTTTCTTCCTTCGTTCAACAATGCAAATGACCTTCTCTGTCAAGACGATTGTTGAGATCCAGACACATTTTGCTACTACGGTGACATGGTAACGTGACGCTCCACTTCTACTTCTTTCTGTTGTTTAAAAACATTTTTACCACGCCTTAAATTAGTGATAAACTGGACGCCTTTTCGTGTGCGAATTTTACGAATTTTAAAAGTTCTCACTGAAAGTCGTGATTTTTAGTTAATTTAATGTTCATCTTGGACGCGGCGATTCCACACCGATGACCGCTGACCAGGTACTTCCAGGTTACTGCAGGCGTAAAGTGACCTGAGTTAGCCCATACCCCACTTAAATGTCCAACTATTTCTCCCGATACGCATACTTACATACTTGAAGTTTGAGCTTACTCTCTGACGACTTCAAAAAAAGCCGATTGGGCCTGTATTCTTCTTACGTCATATTAAGCTTGAAGGATCATCTGAGAACATCGCTTTTCTGAACAAAAAGGATTACAATAACTTGCTTTTAAGAAACAGGAATGCTAGGTAGTTGAAGTTTACATGCTACTAGTCATGAATGGGCGAAAAATCCCGATATTTCAAGGTTCACAAAAATATGCAACCATGAAGTACGCAAGTTTGCGCACTGCTATCTCTCAGCTGATACCTTAAGTCGACGACGCAGACGAAATATGATGGTTATCATGCACAAAAATGCGTCTTTATAATTTCCATATTAGGAGTTAATAAAATGATCAGTTTATGAAGCTTAGCCTTTGTCTCACCTAGTTTCCACAATAGATAATGCAGCTTCTCTTCACAAGTTAGCGTAAACTGTAATCTGGGCTAATTAACTCACAGATAGATGCAAACCAGGCCAAGCTAGTTAGGCTTTTAGTCATATTCAAGGTACAAGGGAAAATCTGGTCCACGCCTAAAGCCCACCCTGTCTTTCAGGCCAGGCTTTGGCCCTGTTCTGACCAGGCCGGGCTGGCTTGCTCATCCCGGTTCCCCGGACGTTTTATCTCTTGGCCAGCCTGGCCATGGCCGGGGTGATCCTGGCTTTCAGGCCTGGCTTTAAGCACGGTTTTAAGAAAGGTTCCACCTGCATGCACATTTTCATCCCTTGCGGTGTATTGCAAGAAAGCACATTTTACGTTTGTCAATTTAGCCTTTCAAAGTAAGGTAAGTCCTAATCTAGCTGATACCTCTTCTTATTAAGATTCATTGCTCTTGATTCGCTCTCATCACTTTTCAGGATACCTGTAAGATAATTTAAAAGATGGCCCTCGATACTTGTGATTAAGAGTGCATTAAATTAAACGAATCAATTCCTGACTGCACATCAAGATTGTTACAAATAAATTGTTTCATATCGAAATATAATCATTTTTGTTCATGAAATCCGTAATAGAAATAATTATTCCGGAATTACTTTTGTCTTAGTCGAATGTGTGATTATTTTCAGTCTCCAACGAATGTTATAATCGATACAAACCGACGCGATTAATCCCTTCTGCTTTTATTTTCATTTCAATGACTTACATTTGGAGTCGTGTAGTTAAGCTTAAGAAAATATCGGCATTTCGTATGTAGTCATTGAATCATTTTAGACTGATTTTTGTCAAAACTTGAAATGGTTTCCGTGATTGTTCTTTATTTTAGTTTTATCAGCCAATAGTTAAAAAAGATCAAAACATGGGCTTGCGGTATCACCGCCAAAGAAAACCCTACAAGAGGAAAGACAGTCCCCAGTTTCTGATCCTAAAGTTATAGAAAACTACTTTTCAGCAATCTCTATGGGGCTTCAGCAGGGATTATGCGTCGCATGCTTCTATAAAACAACCAAGAGCAGGCAGCGCTTATGTTGATAAACCGAAGCAATTTATTATCTTCTTGTTCGTTCCATAATTTGGCCCGGTTCAGACACCTTACCGTTCATATAAGCGGAATCAAATTCAAGTTTAGTCCAACTCAAATTAATTTAGACCGGCTGAATTGATTCAGACACCGATCTTTATTAACTTTTATTTCAACCGAACGGAAGTTCGGCGTCTGAATCACTGCCAGTCCACAGCCGTTATTCCCGGCTGGCCAGGCATGAAGAATGGCTGAACCGATCCAATTCAATTAACCATTCCGAATTGATTCAGACGCCGTACTTCACATGAACTTGATTTATTGAATTCGATTTGGTTAATTTCCAGCACGGCGTATGAAGCGGGCTTTTATTTTTTCTTGCCTAATCATTTCAGAATCAGACGAAAATCGCCGTATAATTGTGTCTCAGCGAAGGTGTAGTACAGTGCAAAAATTAAAAAAAAAAAACATGGCCATCCTAAGGGATTTTTAAAGACAGCACCGGATTGCCAATATCAAGATTAATAGATTAAATTAAACTCCTTCATTTTATTAAGCAACTCTCCAATTTTGACAACAAGCATCTGCAAAAAGCCATAACTTCTGCTAAAATTAAGCCTTAATTTAAGATTTTCAATTTGCGGCCCTTACAGCAAATACATGACTGGCAAACTATCATAAATTGATCAATTTTCCAAGTTTTTTGCCCACAGCTGTAAAAATAAACGGTCACAAACAGAATAAAATGATTACACCTCAATTTTTCTTAGCCAAAACTCTGAAGGTATTTTACTTCATTTTATTACTAAAAGAGATGGACTAGATTTTGATTTAGAGAAAAGATATTGAATATCGTATATTCAGTTGTTACTACTATTTAATATTCTTATCGTTGTTGGTTCATGTTGAAATCGTGCAATAATTTTTAAGAAGAATTAGTGAAAAGATGTTAATATATTGGTAGTGTTCGCTAATAGTAATAGTAATGTAGACATATTAAGTTCTGCAAGAAGAATACTGCAATGCTGATCGTACTACGTGAGAATTAACTCTGCAAGACATCAACACGACACCGAAAGAACTCAAAACAGAGCGGCATTGTGGCCATGTTTTGAGTTCTAAAAGGAAATAATTCGCCGCTTACTTTCTTGGAAACTCTTCTTAAATAGATTAAATCACATTTTTCATGACTGTATATAAACTCATGTAAATATTTCTTGTTGTAACAGATATAAATATTTTTGCCCCATTGTAATTTTATCATTGTAAATGTTATCATTGTATATTACGTCAGAATAGCCCCGTATAGAGGAGTCGTAATAAATTGTATGCAATATGTAATATGTATGTAAAAAGGAGGCCTGGAATTCAAAGTGATTTTCCAATCAAATAACATGACATATTTATGAGTTTTGGAGATGTACTGAGAGTGACACAAAAGCTAACTTCCGCAAAGATGATAATATACTACCTAACAACCTCCAGTTTACACTAATACTTACCAAATTATATTATTTTTTAGGTTATCATCCCAGTGCGCTCTAGTATGGCCGCAGCCAGTGTGATCGCTTTCTTCTCTACTGCCGTATTGCACGGAAATGTCGCTTTCAGTGCGACAGGATTTGGAATGGCAATTGTTTTCCTCTTCCTATATCAGCTTGGTTCATTAGCGTGGCTTGATTGTTGTAACATTAGATACGCTGTTTTTATACAAACAATTGGTTTCGTTGTCATACTCCCAATCACACTATGGCGTTCTAATATAAGAGATAACATTTGTGCCGAGTTACTGGTTGCGTTTGGTTCAATCACATTTGCAGGAACACCTCTTGGTCAATACCTGCAAGATTTCACTCCGGTAGGGGTTTTAAAGGTTCTGATTGGCTCCCTGACGATACTAGTTGCAGCCTGGCAGATTCATGAGTACTACAAGAAGAGGAGGAAAGAAAAGCGACTTGAAAAGAACAAGGAATCGAAAGTGGTCGAAGACAACGTTTTGACAGCTCTTGTGCAGGAGGAGACCGCCTGTTTTCTTCTTGATTGGTAGTCAACGGTCGGGCAGCAATTGGCTTCATACTATGATCTCGGAAAGCAAAGTCATAGCAACACCCCACCCTCCTCATATCTTGAAAAGTTTTATGCCCATCTTAGACAAGTTTGGCGATCTTTTTCAAGAAGATAATATGCGCGCATTAGTTGATCACGTGTGCAAGTTCGTGGAAAAGAATCCCGTTCTATGGGTGGATATTAACGAGGAGCGGATCATTTTTGATCGAGAGCAAGTCTTCCAGTGTTGTAAAGGAAGCACTGTACCGCTTGTTGCAGTATTTGAAGCCATCATGGATGTGTTTACAGTCCGTAACGAGTGTAACACATGGATGTGCAAGTCATTGAGCTGTGGCAAGTTCCATGAGCAGCTGTCTATGCACTTTGGATCCAGGCTTCGTTATGTTTACTTACAACGTGATCCTAAGGATGTTTGCCTGTCGTTCTCAAAGGCACCAGTTGGTGAGGCACACTATTACGTCATTGCTGAACCCTGGCGAGATTTACAAGAGAATGCCATTGATTTACACAATTCCGTGCCGGAGGGAACCATGCACCAGTTGAGCTACGAAGCACTCCTCTCGAAAAAACAAGAAACTTTGGATTCCCTTTTCCAGTTTCTTGATATCAGAAAGAAAGAGCAGGTTTATGGGCAGATAATTAGTAGGGAGGCGTATCGTAGGGCTTATAAGTCATCCCTTTAGAGAAACCTTGTGCGTCGTAAAAGCTTAAGTGAAACACAAAAAGAGAAATGGAAAAGACCAGAAGGTTTGACCAATGACGATGTGAAGATAATTGGGGCACAGTCGGGGGGGGGGGGGGGGGGGCACGACTTAGCGAAATTTCGTGTACCTATGATCCACCGATTTATGACATCACATCCGGTTTCAGAGTTGCTACTCTGTTTTCGCGCGAGGCACAAAGATGGACGCCCAGTGCTATTTGGTTTTCTTCGTTATTTTAACCCAAAGGCTAACGGAATTATGTATCTTGAATACCGAGAATGTTGAAAAGGTATCTAGCCGGCCTTTCAAGCAAATGTCATGACCAAACAAAGAAGTTTTAGTATTATTTTAACGATAAATATCATGCAGCTGCGAGGAATGTCATGGCGAGTCTTGCGATGTTTCAAAACGAGTGTCGTTAACGTTTTGCGGCTTTTGCGGCCTCTGATTTAGAGAATTCATCAATCAAAATATAATTTCCTGAGCGGAATAGAATGGAAAAAACGCCGATGGCCACAGTTTAAAGTGTTCACCGCTGGAAGGTTGTTATCACGCCCCGTAAAGTTGCAGAAACTTCTACTCAACTGCACAGTTTTGAGGAATGTCATGGCGAGTCTTTTGCTGTTTGTAATCGTGCGTCATTCAAGAGTTTGGCTTTTGCGGCTTCCGATTCATCGAAGTCGTCAATCAAAATTGCCTATCCTGAGCTAAATACCGTGGGGAAAAAGCTTGTGGTCACAGTTTAAAGTGTTAACAGCTGGAAGGCTTTGCCACTCGACGTAAAGTTTTGCAGGGGCTCGGTGTTCTACTGTTCGAACACCCTCTGGCATGGTGTCGCATAGTTAAGGTTAGTAGATTTGCTGATCCAGGATTTTTCTTTTAGTGCACGTGAGAGAATTGCAAGGAACGTAGAGTAAAGAAATATTAGAGTTATTCAATGTTAGAGCGTGAGCTTTTGTTAAGAGAATTAGATATCAAATTTTTTAAATGGTTGATGAAAGAGGAATTCTCAAAGAACAGGTGGTACTATTAGGAAAGGGCAGTAAATTATCCTAAAGAACTACCCTTTTTCTCACAGCACTTTCTACTGGATCTCTAAAACTGTATTTTATTGGGTAAGAAACACATAAAATAGAAAAAATGTGACAGAGAATAGGCCGTTTGCTTTGGGAGGTGGTGCCCCAAGAGAGGTGGAGATATTAAGAGGGGCTACAGCCAAGAAGGACAATATCATAACCAAAACAATAATCTTGCTGATCAATTATTATTACTAGTAGTCTCTTTTGAGTACGATAGTATACCAGAAAGATACCACATGCCTGCAACTGCTGTGATCATAATTAATTGTTTTAGAGGGAGGCATGCAAGGTTTTGCTAAGGGGATTTCAGGGGTGGTAACAGCACACCTCCGGACAGACTGCATGGTTGCTTATGGGGGATTGTGAAACTTAATGACAGCAAACTTAATTTGCACAGATAAGCAAAATTACATTTCCAGTTATTTCTCTCTGTGTAGTAGGGGATAGACAGTTCAATTATGTGTGAAGGACTGGAAGTATATTTTTTTGCCAATTTTCCCTTGCTGAGCATAAAAATCTATTGTTTGATGACTTCTCTAAATCAGACGCCGCAAAAGCCGCAAAACGTTAACGACACTCGTTTTAAAACATCTCAAGACTCGCCATGACATTCCCCGCAGTTGCATGTTATTTATCGTTAAAATAATACTAAAACTTCTTTGTTTGGTCATGAAATTTGCTTGAAAGGCCGGCTAGATACCTTCTCAACATTCTCGGCATTCAAGATACATAATTCCGTTAGCCTGTGGGTAAAAATAACGAGAAAACCAAATGGCATCGGGCGTCCATCTTGGTGCTTCGCGCGAAAACAGAGTAGCAACTCTGCAACCGGATGTGATGTCATAAATCGGTGGATCATAGGTACACGAAACAAGTACCGAACGCTATTGGAGTTGTGGGCCCCCCCCCCCCCCCCCCCTGGGCACAGTGCAGCCATGTAATGAATATTCTAAGATATGAACTTGAGTATACCGATCAACTTCCGAAGTTCAGTGAGGAGGAAATTGCTGAGTTTAGGCGACTTAACGAGGAAGGAAAAGCTGCAAAGAAGGCGTCCCTTCAGGAAACAGACCCAGAGGATCATAACATGGCATGTTACAAGCGTCGGTTCTTAAAAAGAATGTCGTCTTCCCTGAGAAGCGTGAGGCCGAATCATTCTGGCATGAAGTCAAGAATCAGCTATGCCCTCTCCGCCCTGTTTTCTTTTGGATTCTTCTGGCTGGTTTTGCAAGTGGCTTCTTAGGCGGGTTAATCGGTGTGCGTGGTCCACCCCTTATTATCTTCTTCTTTTTCTTCGAATATCCTAAAAGTCAGATCAAGGCAAATGGAACCATTGTTGTCACCATCGACGTTGTAATTCGTGTGGTCACTTACATTGTAAGATCACCACCAAAACTGGTTCACAGAGGAGGATAAATATTTGTATATTTTTACTTCGGCGGAGCGCGAAGTAAAGGATTCGCGACGCTCAGGAATGTATCAATGTTGCAATTTTTTGACAAGATTGGGCAAGCAAAGTCTGTAGGTTTTCGGCTCTATTCGGCTATTTGACGAAGTGAGAGCCGAATTAGTTCGAGATATCTCGAGATCACTTCGACTTCTTTGATTTATTCTTTAACTTTTTGGAGGAAGAAAGAATTACTATTTTGGCCTTCCCGGGGTTTGAACCGACTCACCTGTGTGACCCGTCAGATCAGAGGAGACTCTAAGTTGAGGGATTAGCCGATTGCGCTACTGCGACCCAAGGTAGTTTGGGATATGAAAAATAGTTATGAAATGATGCACTGGTTTCGGGACAAGATTGGGCGTGCAAGTTCGTGACTTTTCGGCTTGTTTCAACTATTTCACGAAATGAGATGGGACTACTTCTTGATATGTTGAGATCACTTCGAGTTTAGTCTTTAATTACTCGAGGAATAAATAGAGGATATTTCGTGGCCGCGCAGAGACACGAAATTTCTCTTCGAGTGTTGAAAAACATTTCACGAGTGAGCCCTCCTTTCTAACTGTTTTGTGATGAATTTAAAGTTACAAAATGTTGCACAAAGACATTTTGTCTTTGTTGAGTGTTACGTGGTAAAATTGCTTTCATGCGTTGCGTGACTTTCTCGAACGTTCTCTACGTTTTTGGATTAACCATGAATAATTAATTAGGGCATGTTTACATTTCAGCATGAGTCAGCAGATTTGCATCAGTTACTGAAATCATAGAATATGTCGAAAAGCTACTACTATTCGCCTGTTTAGTATTTTCTAGAACCTTATGTCAAACGGTATACAAGTTCCAAGCGAGTTCTTTTGACGAACTAAGTTTTTTCCCACGAGCTGGACTGCTGTGTTTAGTCAAGTGTGACGAAGGCCGATTTTCAGGTTCTATGTTTACAAGTTCGCGGAAGCCGTAAGATATCTGAAGTTCAAGTGAGACTTTGTTATTATTGGTAGAAGCTGTTTAGTTTTACTCAGAGTTCAAGTCAAGTTTGTGTTGGCGGATGCTGTGTTTTAAAGCTCTGTAAAGGCTATGTTCCTTTGGTGTTAAACTTCCTTGTTAATCCGACATCCCTGCGTGCTGATAGTCAGTGAATAATTATCCTCAGAACATTCGAACTCGTGACCTTGAGTTTTAGCCAATTCCATGCTCAACGTAATTGACTCCTTACCCATGCCTTACATATCTTTAATCAGTACACGAGACTGCTATGCTGTTTTTGAAGCCTGATGTGACTAAGAAAAAAAGAGAATTGTTTTTTAGAAGGATTTGTATGGAGTCATCAGGGCATAACTGGGCTAATGTCGCGTAGACAATTTGTCCTGAAAGGCTAGTTTTTGGCAAGTAGGCCTCTTGGATGTTGCTCTTTTCAAAATATCGTGACAAATCCCATAATTTCACACCTTACTCTTACCATATTTGATTTCTTACTATTCCTCCGCATTTACAATTAATTAGTTCCACAACCACGACGCCGAAGTGTACGCTATCTCCGTAGCGTCTTCTTGTCTCTATCATTGGTGCGTTAGGGGCACCGGTTGGGCTTTGGCTGTCGAAACATATCAATCAAGCACGCTTGAAGAAAGATGGTTTTAGCGTGCATCCTAATCATTAATGGCGTTACTATGATTGTAACAGGTTCTTTCGATTTGTAAAGTTTTTGCTTGCTACATACTCTCGATTTAGAAACTTTGTCAATTAATAATAATAAACATTGTAAACGATAAGAGCCAAAAGCTTTTTGGAAAGAATCTTATGGCTTAATTATTTTCTCAAATATCACACTGACATAACAGTGATTTTGTTGGTGACGACTAAGGTGAAGTTGTCGGCGTTTTCTCCCACCAAGAAATTGAAAACCGTTTCAACCATTGTTGGAATGCATCCGCACAAAAAGCTCGTACTACTCTTCTATCTTCGCACGTTTATTCGATCGGGTATATCAGAGCACTAACTAATTGAGCACGTCTTCTTCTACTTGTTAACAATATAACGTAAACAAATGAGGTTTTGTTCTTGTTTCACCTTATGTAAGGGAATCCAAGACAGTCTTGGGTTACGGATTCCTCACAGTGGATTTCGGATTCTAGGCACTGGATTCTAGATTCTTTGTCAGTGAAACTTGGATTCTGTATTCCAATCGTTAGTGGGATTCCGGATTCCTTGAGCTGTTTTCTGGATCTCAAAGCCCAGGATTCCGGATTCCACAAGCAAAAATTGCGCTAATAATAGATTCTTCTAAAGGCATTAAGATAAATGCATTGAATTAAAAGGTTATTTTTATTTCCAAGTTCGAAACGTGCAATAGCCAATTTCGATATGTTTTAACATGAAAGACTGGTGACGAATCTCGGACGCCAAAGCGAGGCTCTGGGGAGCACAGAGCGAAATAATAAATAATAATAATAATAATAATAATAATAATAATAATAATAAAACATCAGTGAGAAGAACGCCAGGTGTTTCGGTAATTCCTACGAACCTCAGCGAATTGTTAGCTCTTTTGAAGAAAATTTCGTTTCATGTCGTGGTATTGAGGGTCTGGATAGGGTTAACTGTCAACTGATAAATGGCCAAAATTTTAGCTGACAACTGACAAATAGCCTAAAATTTAATTAAGTGGGTACTGACATTTGCCTTGGTTCTTACTGACGTCTGAGAAATTATAGGACGTGATTGTCCCTTGTTTTCTATAAAACCCGTTTTTAAGGTCTTAAATATCATTGTTCCACTCTCTTCGACGGTCAATGTGATCAAATGTGCGTTTTTAGGGGTAATCTCAGCAGCAAGACGTTTAAGTGTCATATTTCGTTAGTGATTTACTGCACAACCCATGTGTGTCATGTACCAGCTGTTGTAAATTACTTATTATCTCAAAATTACGCCCCTCTGAGAACGCGCCAGCATAAGATGCTGCCAATGAGGGTCTTAGTTAAGGTCTAAGTGGGGCACAGGGTGATTAGAAAGCAAGAAATTAAAACCTGCCTTTTTACAGGCTTAATTTGTTCTTTTCCATAGCGATATGCAGGTTTCGATTGGAATGAATTTGCCGAAACCCAAACAAAACATGGATTTAGCCTCAGGTTGTAAAGAAGTAACGATTCCATAAAGCGTTTAATTTTACTCTCTTGGCCACTCCTTATGCAAATTTATCGCGGCAAAAGATTGTTTACATAAGAAATTGGACCAACTCCCACAAGGATTGGTTAGTTGCTACGAAAACTCCACCTCTTCGTTGTCTTGGCACACCAATATGGCCAGTTCCTGACATCAGGTGAAAACGTATGATTTAAAATCTGCTGGTTGAGTTTTACTTTGCATTTCAAGAAACGCTCCACCTGCATCACCACATTTTCATCCCTTGCGGTGTATTGCAAGAAAGCACATTTTACGTATGTCAATTTAGCCTTTCAAAGTAAGGTAAGTCTTAATCTAGCTGACACCTCTTCTTATTAAGATTCATTGCTCTTGATTCGCTCTCATCACTTTTCAAAATACCTGTAAGATAATTTAAAAGATGGCTCTCGATACTTGTGATTAAGGGTGCATTAAAGTAAACGAATCAATTCCTGACTGCACATCAAGATTGATACAAATTAATTAATTGTTTCATATCGAAATATAATCATTTTTGTTCATGAAATCCATAATAGAAATAATTATTCCGGAATTACTTTTGTCTTGGTCGAATGTGTGATTATTTTCAGTTTACAACGAATGTTATAATCGATACAAACTGACGCGATTAATCCCTTCTGCTTTTATTTCCATTTGAATGACTTACATTTGGGGTCGTGTAGTCAAGCTTAAGAAAATAGTGAAAAAATGCAGTCTCTTCTATCGGCATTATGTATGTAGTCATTGAAATGTTTTAGACTGATTTTTGTCAAACCTTGAACATGAACTTTATTTTAGTTTTATCAGCCAATAGTTAAAAAGATCAAAACATGGGCTTACGGTTTCACCGCCAAAGATAACCCTACAAAGGGAAAGACACTCCGCAGGTTCTGATCCTGAAGATATAGAAAACTACTTTTCAGCAATCTCTCTGAGGCTTCAGCAGGGAATGCGTTGCATGCTCGCTAAAAAACAACCAAGAGCAGGCAGCGCTTATGTTGATAAACCGAAGCAATTTATTATGTTCTTGTTCGTTCCATAATTTGGCCCGGTTCAAACACCTTACCGTTCAGATTTATAAGCGGAATCAAATTCGAGTTTAGTCCGACTCACATTAATTTAGACCGGCTGAATTGATTCAGACGCCGATCTTTATTAGCTTTTATTCTAACCGAATTGAAGTTCGGCATCTGAATCACCGCCAGTCCACAGCCGTTATTCCCGGCTAACCAGGCATGAAGCCGATCCAATTCAATTAGCCATTCCGAGTTGATTCAGACGCCGTACTTCACATGAATTTGATTTATTGAATTCGATTCGGCTAATTTCCAGTACTGCGTCTGAAGCGGGTTTTAATTTTTTCTTGCCTAATCATTTCAGAATCAGACGAAAATCGCCGTACAATTGTGTATCAGCGAAGGTGTAGTACAGTGCAAAAATTAAAAAAAAAAAGAAGAAAAATGGCCATCCTAAGGGATTTTTAAAGACAGCACCGGATTGCCAATATCAAGAATAATAGATTAAATTAAATTTCTTGATTTTATTAAGCAACTCTCCAATTTTGACAACAAACATCGGCAACAAGCCATAACTTCTGCTAAAATTAAGCCTTAATTTAAGATTTTCAATTTGTGGCCCTTGCAGCAAATACTTCACTGGCAAACTATCATAAATTGATTAATTTTCCATGTTTTTTGCCCAGCACACAGTTGTAAAAATAAACGATTACAAACAGAATGAAATGATTACACCTCAATTTTCCTTAGCCAAAACTCTGAAGGTATTTCACTTCATTTTATTATTAAAAGAGATGGACTAGATTTTGATTTAGAGAAAAGATATTGAATATCGTATATTCAGTTGTTACTACTATTTAATAATATTCTTATCGTTGTTGGTTCATGTTGAAATCGTGCAAGATTTTAAAGAGGAATTAGTGAAAAGATGTTAAATATTGGTAGTGTTTGCTAATAGTAATAGTAATACTAATTAGTAGAGAAACATTGTCGTGGATTATATTTCAAGAGATATTGAGACATTATGATCTTTTCTTTTCTTTATAACAGATGTTAAGGTACAAATTTCGTTTTAATTCTTTTTAAGTGAAGCACTGTACATAGGTCTTTTTTTAAAATTATTATTATTATTATTACTATTATTATTATTATTATTATTATTATTATTATTATTATTATTATTATTATTATAGTGTTTTATGCTTTTTGCTTTTTTTGTTCTTTTAGTTTTGTTTTTTGTTCATAAAATCAAGTTTTCTTTTGGCCGGGCGTAAACAGCTGGGGACAAACTAAAGCGGATTATCTCTCGGCATGCACGCGCTATGCTGTCTCAGGAGACTTATATTTCAGTCACCTTAATTAAAACTGTGGAATAAGCAACACAGGAAATTTCCTTGAGCAAAATGAATTCCAGTCGGGATGTGCAATTGCTATGGCAAAGGACTTTTATTGAAGGTTTTGAAGTAAGGAGTAATTATTTTATATCAAACTTTAAAGGGTGGATCTCCACTTTCTTTTAAGTTTTAGGTGCGTAAAGGTGATGTTACACCAGACGATTCGCAACGACGATTTTTAGCGTAACTAACGTTGCATCATTTTTGCGATATTGTTTCGAATGGTTGCAATGTTGTTCCAATATTTGAACGGTGTGTTGCACTAAAAACGTCGTTGCGTATCGTCCCGTGTAACATCACCTTAAGCAAGAAAATTTACACTTGTCAATAAGATAGAGACGATGTATGACGCGTCGCGTGTAAACGTAAAAGTTGAGCGATTTTCAACATTTACATATACGCTCAATCATTCATACTTTGCCTCCATTCTATTTAAGTGGGTAATTTTTTCGTGTGTACCCGTTAGGGTGGATTTCCACTGCCGCGTAATTCTTACATGCTTATAATTATAACGCACGTAAATTTTACGCGCCTAAATAATTACACTGCCAAAACATAAAAGTTAGCTAGATCTTGTTCAACTTTCAGGTTTACGCGCGACCTTCCATACATCGCTTCTATTCACAAGCGTAACAGTTACGTGTTTACGTAATTAAAATGTACCCGACAGTAGAAATCCATGCACCTATAGGCTTTCGAAAAGCAACTTTCTGATGACTACGTTATTGCTACGTAAAGGTGGATTTCCAATGTCGCGGAATTTCTACGAGCATACGTACGTACGTAAATTCTCCGGATGCTTTAAAAGGATATCTGAGTTTGACTTGAAAATCAGAGTTTCCGAGGATGAGTTTGTTTTAGAGAATTGGAATTTGTTTTGCAGAATCGGAGTTTGAAAATCGGAGTTATTTTCGAAAAGCGGAGTTTCGGAAGAAATCGGAGTTTCACTTGAAAGGTTATGCGCCTCTTCTGTTACGTTGGGTCGACCGGAAGGAGAGGAGTTTGGAGGATTCTCGCTTAGGTAGCTCAATTCATATCATAAATAAAAGAAATAAGGGCAGATATGGCGGAAAGGTTTAAGTGAAATAAAAGTGCCTACTGTTAAGTGTTTTATAATTACTCTCTAGGTCGATCGACCGACGTGGCAGAAAAAAAACGCACAGCCTCGATCCTTGGACGAAAGTTTAAGTGAAACTCTGATTTTCGAAAATAAATTCCGACTTTGAAACTCCGATTTTTGCAAAACGCAGATTTTAAAAAAAACTCTCAAAAACTCCAATGTTTAAAAGCAAATAGCCTCTGATTTTCGAAAAAGAAATTCCAATTTTCACAAACAAACTCCAATTTGCAAGAAGAGTTAACGTTGATTTTCAAGTCAAACTCAAATGTTCCTTTAAAGCTAAGTAAAAATTCTAGGAGGCGTAAATAAAATAGAGGCAATGAAATTTCTTACGTTCATGCGCGACCTTTCATAACATTGCCTCCATTTTAAAATTACACAAGGGCAAGCGAATTAATCCAAGCGAATTTGTCTCCTGATATCAAATGTATGCGAATGATTAAGATAATCGAACTTTGCAGATTCTAGTAATAGAAAAAACATACAATATAGGAAGTTGTGAGGGAGGAACGTGTGATTCATTGTGAGAGTTTTTTAAAATAAAATAATAGTAATAATAATAAATGTCTTTACTTAACTTATGATAATGCATGTACGTCTCTTATGTTACACAATCTGAAAGTCAAATTATAGTAGAAAGCACAAAAAGTAACAAACCCAAATAAAAATAAAAGATACACCTATTCATAAAGGATGATTTAAAACGATCAGTATTCACTCTTGGATACAAGGGCGTTACATCCCTAAGTTTCGGTAGTTGGTGGTAGCGTATTTAAAGTGGAGTTCCAACTGCGGGCCTTTTTTAGAAATTTGCAAATCTGTCTTTTTAAAGTTTCGGAGGATTAGTGAGAGTCTATGAGAAAAGAGATTGATAATAAAAGAAGTTCTTGAGAGAGTGCTGGCGACTTATTTTGATCAAAAGAGGATATAGCTCATCCTCTCTTGTTTCGATGCAATTCCGGATATAGGGAATTGGAGAGTATTTATTTTTAACTTCACTGTACCAAGAGAAAGTCAATTAACTGTAAGCCATAACTCACTTACAGAGGGGATATCCGTCTTTTATTTGCTTCACAACTTTAATTTCTTTCTTTAGCAATTTCAAAAATTAAAGTCCAAGGCGGTACAATTCTACTCGTACAACAAAAATACGAATTGCAAGTACAACTTAATTTACAAATCTGCTGGCCCTACAGGATCTTCCTCGTGAAAAATATATTTATCTTTAAAAAGATTTAAAGCAAATTTTTATCTTAGAATAATCACGGATTTTATGTGATATTCAGTTAAATCAGATTCATTACCTGCGTTAGCGGATTATTTAAAGATTTTTTTAAAAGATTGTCAAGAATACCCCATCAAACAAAGCGTCCTGGTATGATGGAGTATCTGCTAGAGTGCTTAAAGACAGTCTACCGGCCACCCTCCCTGTCATTACTAATCTAATTAATTCTTCGTTCGCATCGAATTTCTTTGCACAAGCGTGGAAGTCCGCGGTGGTCATCGCAAACCTCAAGTCCTTCGATCCTTATGAGTCCGAAAACACCCGCCCTATATCCCTTCTACCTTTAATGTCAAAGATACTGAGAGGGCTGCTGGCCACACGCAGTTTATGGACTTCTTGAATAAAGATAGCAAGATATCTGGCTTACAGAGTGGAAATAGAAAGTTCCACTTCACTGAAACCGCCTTACTACATTACACGGACCAGCTCCTTAAGAATATGGATGAAAAACGTATATCGGTTGTTGTGCTGCTCGACATGTCTAAAGCTTTCGACAGCATTCAACATGACAACTTATTATCAAAACTGCACTTACTGGGTGTGTCGGCCTCCGCTCTTGCCTGGTTTAAGAGTTACCTATCATTACGCAAGCAGGTGGTCAGGATGGGCAGTGACCTATCCGACCCCCTCCCACTGACAGTGGGTGTGGCCCATGGGTCCATTCTCGGTCCAGTTTTGTTCACGTTATACGTCAACAACCTTCTCCCTGTACCGAAGAAGTACGAAGTCATGGGCTATGTAGACGACACCAAACTGCTTTTGACTCTTCTCCCGTGTGAAATCAGCGTTGCCATTTCTGACCTCAATAGTGATCTCCGCGAGATCGCAAAGTGGTGTTCAACAAACTCTCTGTTAATTAACCCAAACAAAACTAAGTTCCTCGTTGTTGGCAATCCACAGCTAACTCGAAACGTATCTTTTCCTCCGGTCTTTCTGTTGGGGAAGAACATCAAGCCCTCTCCTGTTGTAAAAAACTTGAGGGTTCTGGATCGACTCCACCGTAACTTTCGACGACCATGTATCTAAACTGTCCTCGAGCTGCCTGTATAATCTACGTCGTATCAATAGAATTAAACATCATTTGGACAACACGTTCTTTAATTATCAAGGCTCTTATTTTTAGCAGGCTGTTTTTTGTTCTAGCCTATGGGATAATACCTCCAGCAAAAACGTTTCTAAGATTCAACTTATCCAGAACTTTGCTTGCCGAATAATCCTAGGTATCAAAAAATTTGATCATGTCTCTGCTGCGCGCTAATCCCTTGGTTGGCTAAGCGTCCGTCAAAAACTTCTATTAAATACTGTTACTATGGTTCAATAGTGTAGGAAAAATCAGGCACTACTTTATCTTTGCAATTTATTTCATGATAGATTTCGTGTGTCAGGACGCAGTTCTAAAAACATGTCACAGTTGAATCTACCTAAATGCAGATTATCAACTGGTCAACGCTCTTTCGCCTTTCGTGGGGCAAAAGAATACAACCTACTCCCAGAAAACATTCGAAACTTGAACAATATCTCAAGTTTTAAAAGGAAAGTCGCCGCCCACTTTCTTGGAAACTCTTCTTAAATAGATTGAATCACATTTTTCATGACTGTATATAAACTCATGTAAATATTTCTTGTTGTAACAGATATAAATATTTTTGCCCCATTGTAATTTTATCATTGTAAATGTTATTATTGTATATTACGTCAGAATAGACCCGTATAGAGGAGTCGTAATAAAGTGTATGCAGTATGTAATATGTAGGTAAAAAGGAGGCCTGGAATTCAAAGTGATTTTCCAATCAAATAACCTAACATGTTTATGAGTATTGGAGATGTACTGAGAGTGACACAAAAGCTAACTTCCGCAAAGATGATAATTTATTACCTTAATTACCTAGCAACCTCCAATTTACACTAATACTTACCAAATAATATTTTTTTTAGGTTATCATCCCAGTGCGTTATAGTATGGCCGCAGCCAGTGTGATCGCTTTCTTCTCTACTGCCGTATTCCTCGGAAATGTCGCTTTCAGTGCGACAGGATTTGCAATGGCAATTGTTTTCCTCTTCCTATATCAGATTGGTTCATTAGTGTGGCTTGATTGTTGTAACATTAGATACGCTGTTTTTATACAAACAATTGGTTTCGTTGTCATACTCCCAATCACACTATGGCGTTCTAATCTAAGAGATAACATTCGTGCCGAGTTACTGGTTGCGTTTGTTCCAATCACATTTGCAGGAACACCGCTTGGTCAATACTTGCAAGATTTCACTCCGGTAGGGGCTTTAAAGGTTCTGATTGGCTCCCTGACGATACTAGTTGCAGCCTGGCAGATTCATGAGTACTGCAAGAAAAGAAGGAAAGAAAAGCGACTTGAAAAGAACAAAGAATCGAAAGTGGTCGAAGACAACGTTTTGACAGCTCTTGTGCAGGAGGAGAGACCGCCTGTTTTCTTCTTGATTGGAAGTCAACGGTCGGGCAGCAATTGGCTTCACACTATGATCTCGGAAAGCAAAGTTATAGCAACACCCCACCCTCCTCATATCTTGAAAAGTTTTATGCCCATCTTAGACAAGTTTGGCGATCTTTTCCAAGAAGATAATATGCGCGCATTAGTCGATCACGTGTGCGAGTTCGTGGAAAAGAATCCCGTTCCATGGGTGGACATTAACGAGGAGCGGATCATTTTTGATCGAGAGCAAGTCTTCCAGTGTTGTAAAGGAAGCACTGTACCGCTTGTTGCAGTATTTGAAGCCATCATGGATGTGTTTACAGTCCGTAACGAGTGTAACACGTGGATGTGCAAGTCAATGAGCTATGGCAAGTTCCACGAGCAGCTGTCTATGCACTTTGGATCCAGGCTTCGTTATGTTTACTTACATCGTGATCCTAGGGATGTTTGCCTTTCGTTCTCAAAGGCACCAGTCGGTGAGGCACACTATTACGTCATTGCTGAGACCTGGCGAGATTTACAAGAGATTGCCATTGATTTACACAACTCGGTGCCGGAGGGAACCATCCACCAGTTGAGCTACGAAGCACTTCTCTCGGACAAACAAGAAACTTTGGATTCCCTTTTCCAATTTCTTGATATCAGAAACAAAGAGCAGCTTTATGGGCAGATAATTAGCAGGGAGGCGTATCGTAGGGCTTCCAAGTCATCCCTTTGGAGAAACCTTGTGCGTGGTAAAAGCCTAAGTGAAATCCAAAAAGACAAATGGAAAAGATCAGAAGATTTGACCGATGACGATGTGAAGATAATTGAGGCACAGTGCAGCCATGTCATGAATATTCTAGGATATGAACTTGAGTATACCGATCAACTTCCCAAGTTCAGTGAAGAGGAGATTGCTGAGTTTCGGCGACTTAACGAGGAAGGAAAAGCTGCAAAGAAGGCATCCCTTCACGAAACAGACCCAGAGGATCATAAACGTCGCATGTTACAAGCGTCGGTTCTTGAAAAGAATGTCGTGTTCCCTGAGAAGCGTGAAGCCGAATCATTCTGGCATGAAGTCAAGAATCAGTTATGGCCTCTCCGCCCTGTTTTCTTTTGGATGCTTCTTGCTGGTTTTGCAAGTGGCTTCTTAGGCGGGTTAATCGGTGTGCGTGGTCCACCCCTTATTATTTTCTTCTTTTTCTTCGAATATCCTAAGAGTCAGATCAAGGCAAATGGAACAATTGTTGCCACCATCAACGTTGTAATTCGTGTGGTCACTTACATTGTAAGATCACCACCAGCCTCGTATCCAAGCAAAAACTGGTTCACAGAGGAGGATAAATATTTGTATATTTTTGTCTCTATCATTGGTGTGTTAGGGGCACCGGTTTGGCTTTGGCTGTCGAAACATATCAATCAAACACGCTTCAAGATGATTTTAGCGTGTATCTTAATCATTAATGGCGTTACCATGATTGTAACAGGTTCTTTCGATTTGTAAAAATTTTCCTTGCAATATACTCTCGATTTAGAAACTTTGTCAATTGACAATAATAAACAATGTAAACGATAAGACCGAAAAGCTTTTTGGAAAGAATCACAGGGCTCAATCATTTTCTCAAGTATCACACTAATATAACAGTGGTTTTGTTGCTGACGATGTTCTTTATAAAGAAATTTCTGAAGAAAAATCTGCTCAAAGGTGAAGCTGTCTGCTTTCTCTCCCACCAAGAAACTGAAAACCATTGTTGGAATGCATCGGCACAAAAAGCTCGTGGTACTGTTCTATCTTCGCACGTTTATTCGATCGGGTATATCAGATCACTAACTAATTGAGCATGTCTTCTTGTACTTGTTAACATTATAACGTAAATAAATGAGGTTTTGTTCGTGTTTCATCTTATGTAAGGGAATCCAAGACAGTCTGGATTACGGATTCGTCACCGTGGATTCCAGATTCTTTGTCAGTGAAACTTGGATCCCGGATTCCAATTGTTACTGGGATTCTGGATTCCTTGAGCTGTTTTCTGCATTTCAAAGTCCAGGGTTCCGGATTCCACAAGCAAAACTTTCCTGGATTCAGGATTCTAGAAGCAAAAATTACCTAGATTCAGGATTTCACAAGTAAAAATTTCCTGGATTCAGGATTCTGGAAGCAAAAATTTTCTCGGATTTCTTTATATGGGGGGACGTGTTACATGATTGGCATCATGACGAGTTCGATGAGGTGTTTCAAATGTTTGATTGTAAATTACCACAATTATAATAGTGTTTTTTTTCAATTTATCATAACTGGGTACCGAGGAGTAGCATCAACAAATAATTAAACGAGTAGATATACCTAAAGACAAACGGGAGAAAACAGATATGTACAGGAACAGTTAGTTAGAATATTGTGTGTAGTTACCGTTTATCGTTATTTTTTTTCTTTCGCTGATGCGTTTGTATCAATTGTGTCCGATTTCAGTGAGTACGAAAGTAGTTGGAATAAAATGTTAAAAATTTGCATTGCTTTGCGCCGCCCTTAGTCTCAACAGGTCCTCCCCCTTTCCCGTAAATTAAAAAAGTTCATTTTGACAAAATTGGGAGAACTTAATTGTATTCACGAAGGAAGAAATTATTAAAAGAAACGACAGCCATCCCAAATGATCAGTGTTGTTGGTGTAAGAAGAGCGGCCGTTACATATCACGTGTGACACCACACGGCGTCGAACAGTTTGGATGGCCTGCCTGTGCTCTGAAAAGTGTGGAGCAAGGTTTTCCAGCATCGATGGCATTTAGGCACCCGATATTCTGTGAAAAATTGCGCTAATAACAGACTCTTCAAAAGGCATTAAGATAAATGCATTGAATTAAAAGGATTTATGTTGGTTTCGAGCCGTTCTTTATTTCCAAGTTCGAAACGTGCAATAGCCAATTTCGATATGTTTTAACATGAAAGACTGGTGACGAATCTCGGACGCCAAAGCGAGGCTCTGGGGAGCACAGAGCGAAATAATAATAAATAATAATAATAATAATAATAATAATAATAATAATAATAATAAAAAACCATCAGTGAGAAGAACGCCAGGTGTTTCGGTAATTCCTACGAACCTCAGCGAATTGTTAGCTCTTTTGAAGAAAATTTCGTTTCCTGTCGTGGTCAAGTATTGACGGTCTGAATGGGGTTAACTGTCAACTGACAAATGGCCAAAATAATTTAATCAACTGGCTACTGACATTTGCCTTGGGTTTTACTGACATCTGACAAATTATAGGACGGGATTGTCCCTTGTTTTCTACAAAACCCGTTTTTAAGGCCTTAAATATCATTGTTCCACTCTTTTCGACGGTCAATGTGATCAAATGTGCGTTTTTTGGGTAATCTTAGCAACAAGACGTTTAAGTGTCATATTTCGTTAGTGATTTACTGCACAACCCATGTGTGTCATGTACCAGCTGTTGTAAATTACTTATGATCTCAAATTTACGCCCCTCTGAGAACGCGCCAGCATACGATGCTGCCAATGAGGGTGTTAGTTAAGCTCTAAGTGGGGCACAGGGCGATTAGAAAGCAAGAAATTAAAACCTGCCTTTTTACAGGCTTAATTTGTTCCTTTCCATAGCGATATGCAGGTTTCGATTGGAATGAATTTGCCGAAACCCAAACAAAACATGGATTTAGCCTCAAGTTGTAAAGAAGTAACGATTCCATAGAGCGTTTTAATTTTACTCTCTTGGCCACTCCCTATGCAAATTTATCGCGGCAAAAGATTGTTTACATAAGAAATTGGACCAACTCCCACAAGGATTGATTAGTTGCTACGAAATCTCCACCTCTTCGTTGTCTTGGCACACCAATATGGTCAGTTCCTGACATCAGGTGAAAACGTATGATTTAAAATCTGCTGGTTGAGTTTTACTTTGCATTTCAAGAAACGTTCCACCTGCATGCACATTTTCATCCCTTGTGGTGTATTGCAAGAAAGGACATTTTACGTTTGTCAATTTAGCCTTTCAAAGTAAGGTAAGTCCTAATCTAGCTGATTATAACCTCTTCTTATTAAGATTCATTGCTCTTGATTCGCTCTCATCACTTTTCAGGATACCTGTAAGATAATTTAAAAGATGGCTCTCGACACTTGTGATTAAGGGTGCATTAAAGTAAACGAATCAGTTCCTGACTGCACGTCAAGATTGTTACAAATAAATTGTTTCATATCGAAATATAATCATTTTTGTTCATGAAATCCATAATAGAAATAATTATTCCGGAATTACTTTTGTCTTAGTCGAATGTGTGATTATTTTCAGTTTACAACGAATGTTATAATCGATACAACCCGACGCGATTAATCCCTTCTGCTTTTATTTTCATTTGAATGACTTACATTTGGGGTCGTGTAGTCAAGCTCAAGAAAATAGTGAAAAAAATGCAATCTCTTCTATCGGCATTATGTATGTAGTCATTGAAATATTTTCGACTGATTTTTGTCAAACCTTGAACATGAACTTTATTTTAGTTTTATCAGCCAATAGTTAAAAAAGACCAAAACATGGGCTTACGGTTTCACCGCCAAAGATAACCCTACAAAGGGAAAGACACTCCGCAGTTTCTGATCCTGAAGTTATAGAAAACTACTTTTCAGCAATCTCTCTGAGGCTTCAGCAGGGAATGCGTTGCATGCTTCTATAAAACAACCAAGAGCAGGCAGCGCTTATGTTGATAAACCGAAGAAGCAATTTATTATGTTCTTGTTCGTTCCATAATTTGGCTCGGTTCAGACACCTTGCCGTTCACATAGCGGAATCAAATCCGAGTTTAGTCCAACTCAAATTAATTTAGACGGGCTGAATTGATTCAGACGCCGATCTTTATTAGCTTTTATTCCAACCGAATTGAAGTTCGGCGTCTGAATCACCGCCAGTCCACAGCCGTTGTTCCCGGCTAACCAGGCATGAAGAATGGATGAGCCGATCCAATTCAATTAGCCATTCCGAGTTGATTCAGACGCCGTACTTCACATGAACTTGATTTATTGAATTCGATTCGGCTAATTTCCAGTACGGCGTATGAAGCGGGCTTTAATTTTTTCTTATGTAATTATTTCAGAATCAGACGAAAATCGCCCTACAATTGAGTATCAGCGAAGGTGTAGTACAGTGCAAAAATTTTTAAAAAAACAGCCATCCTAAGGGATTTTTAAAGACAGCACTGGATTGCCAATATCAAGATTAATGGATTAAATTAAATTCCTTCATTTTATTAAGCAACTCTCCAATTTTGACAACAAACATCTGCAACAAGCCATAACTTCTGCTAAAATTTAATTTAAGCTTTAATTTAAGATTTTCAATTTGTGGCCCTTGCAGCAAATACATGGCTGGCAAACTATCATAAATTGATTAATTTTCCAAGTTTTTTTGCCCAGAACAGCTGTAAAAATAAATTAATACAAACAGAATAAAATGATCACAACTCAATTTTTCTTAGCCAAAACTCTGAAGGTATTTCATTTCATTTTATTACTAAAAGAGATGGACTTCTACATCGAAAGAGGACTGTTAGGACGCTAGATTTTGATTTAGAGAAAAGATTTTGAATATCGCATATTCAATTATCACTACTATTTAATATTCTTATCGTTGTTGGTTCATGTTGAAATCGTGCAAGATTTTAAAGAGGAATTAGTGAAAAGATGTTAAATATTGTTAGTGATTGCTAATAGTAATGGTAATAATAATTAGTAGAGAGACATTGTGAAGTCGTGGATTGTATTTCAAGAGATATTGAGACATTATGATCTTTTCAGACAATTTTAAGTGAAGAACTGTACATAGGTCTTTTTTAAAATTATCATTATTATTATTATAATTATTATTATTGTGTTTTAAGCTTTTTTGCTTTTTTTTGTTCGTTTAGTTTTGTTTTTTGTTTATAAAATCAAGTTTTCTTTTGGCCGGGCGTAAACAGCTGGAGACAAACTAAAACGGATTATCTCGGCATGCAAGCGCTATGCTGTCTCAGAAGACTTGTATTTCAGTCACCTTAATTAAAACTGTGGAATAAGCAACACAGGAAATTTCCTTGAGCAAAATGAATTCCAGTCAGGATGTGCAATTGCTATGGCAAAGGACTTTTTTTGAAGGTTTTAAAGTAAGGAGTAATTATTTTATATCAAACTTTAAAGGGTGGATCTCCACTTTCTTTTAAGTTTTAGGTGCGTAAAGGTGACGTTACACCAGACGATTCGCAACGACGATTTTTAGCGTAACTAACGTTGCATCATTTTTGCGATATTGTTTCGAATGGTTGCAATGTTGTTCCAATATTTGAACGGTGTGTTGCACTAAAAACGTCGTTGCGTATCGTCCCGTGTAACATCACCTTAAGCAAGAAAATTTACACTTGTCAATAAGATAGAGACGATGTATGACGCGTCGCGTGTAAACGTAAACGTTGAGCGATTTTCAACATTTACATATACGCAGTCAACCATTCATACTTTGCCTCCATTCTGTTTAAGTGGGTAATTTTTTCGTGTGTACGGTGGGTGTATTTTTTCGTGTGGGTGGATTTCCATTCCCGCGTAATTCTTACGTGCGTATAATTATAACGCACGTAAATTTTACGCGCCTAAATAAAATACAGTGCCAAAACATAAAAGTTAGATCTTGTCAACTTTCAGGTTTACGCGCGACCTTCCATACATTGCTTCTATTCACGAGCGTAACAGTTACGTGTGTACGTAGTTAAAATTTACCCGACAGTAGAAATCCATGCACCTTTAGGCTTTCGAAAAGCAACTTTCTGATGACTACGTTATTGCTACGTAAAGGTGGATTTCCAATGTCGCGGAATTTCTACGAGCATACGTACGTACGTAAATTCTCCGGACGCTTTAAAGGGACATCTGAGTTTGACTTGAAAATCGGAGTTTGTTTCAGAGAATTGGAATTTGTTTTGCAGAATCGGAGTTTGAAAATCGGAGTTGTTTTCGAAAAGCGGAGTTTCGGAAGAAATCGGAGTTTCACTTGAAAGGTTATGCGCCTCCTCTGTTACGTTGGGTCGACCGGAAGGAGATCGAGGAGTTTGGAGGATTCTCGCTTAGGTAGCTCAATTCATATCATAAATAAAAGAAATAAGGGCAGATATGGCGGAAAGGTTTAAGTGAAATAAAAGTGCCTACTGTTAAGTGTTTTATAATTACTCTCTAGGTCGATCGATCAGAAAAAAACGCACAGCCTCGATCCTTGGACGAAAGTTTAAGTGAAACTCTGATTTTCGAAAATAAATTCCGACTTTGAAACTCCGATTTTTGCAAAACGCAGATTTAAAAAAAACTCTAAAAAACTCCAATGTTTAAAAGCAAATAACCTCTGATTTTCGAAAAAGAAATTCCAATTTTCACAAACAAACTCCAATTTGCAAGAGAGTTAACGTTGATTTTCAAGTCAAACTCAAATGTTCCTTTAAAGCTAAGTAAAAATCTAGGTGGCGTCAATAAAATAGAGGCAATGAAATTTCTTACGTTCATGCGCGACCTTTCATAACATTGCGTCCATTTTAAAATTACACAAGGGCAAGCGAATTAATCCAAGCGAATTTGTCTCCTGATATCAAATGTATGCGAATGATTAAGATAATCGAACTTTGCAGATTCTAGTAATAGAAAAAACATACAATATCGGAAGTTGTGAGGGAGGAACGTGTACGTGATTCATTGTGAGAGTTTTTTAAAATAAAGTAATTGTAATAATAATAAATGTCTTTACTTAACTTATGATAATGCATGTACGTCTCTTATGTTACACAATCTGAAAGTCAAATTATAGTAGAAAGCACAAAAAGTAACAAACCTAAATAAAAATAAAAGATACACCTATTCATAAAGGATGATTTCAAACGATCAGTATTCACTCTTGGATACAAGGGCGTTACATCCCTAAGTTTCGGTAGTTGGTGGTAGCGTATTTAAAGTGGAGTTCCAACTGCGGGCCTTTTTTAGAAATTTGTAGATCTGTCTTCGGAGTTTCGGAGGATTAGTGAGAGTCTGTGAGAAAAGCGATTGATAATAAAAGAAGTTATTGAGAGAGTGCTGGCGACTTATTTTGATCAAGAGAGGATATAGCTCATTCTCTCTTGTTTCGATGCAATTCCGGATAAAGGGAATTGGAGTGAATTTATTTTTAACTTCACTGTACCATAGGAAAGTCAGTTAACTGTAAGCCAAAAATCACTTGCAGATACGATATCCGTCTTTTATTTGCTTCACAACTTTAATTTCTTTCTTTAGAAATTTCAAAAATTAAAGTCCAAGCCGGTACAATTCTACGCGTACAACAAAAATATGAACTGCAAGTACAACTTAATTTACTAATCTGCTGGCCCTACAGGATCTTCCTCGTGAAAAATATATTTATCTTTAAAAAGATTTAAAGCAAATTTAGCACACATTATCTTAGAATAATCACTGATTTCATGTGATGTTCAGTTAAATCAGATTCATTACCTGCGTTAGCGGATTATTTAAAGATTTTTTGAAAAGATTGTCAAGAATATCCCATCAAACAAAGCGTCTTGGTATGATAGAGTATCTGCTAGAGTGCTTAAAGACAGTCTACCGGCCACCCTACCTGTCATTACTAATCTAATTAATTCTTCGTTCGCATCGAATTGCTTTGCGTAGGCGTGGAAGTCCGCAATGGTCATCCCAAACCTCAAGTCCGGCGATCCTGATGAGCCCTAAAACACTCGCCCTATATCCCTTCTACCTATAATTTCAAAGGCACTGAGAGGGCTGCTGGCCACACGCAGTTTATGGACTTTCTGGATAAAGACAGCAAGATATCTGGCTTACAGAGTAGAAATAGAAAGTAACATTTCACTGAAACCGCCTTACTACATTACACGGACCAGCTCCTTAAGAATATGGATGAAAAACGTATATCGGTTGTTGTGCTGCTCGACATGTCTAAAGCTTTCGACAGCATCCAACACGACAACTTATTATCAAAACTGCACTTACTGGGTGTGTTGGCCTCCGCTCTCGCCTGGTTTAAGAGTTACCCAACCTACAGAAAGGATTACAGTGTATATTGACAGTGGGTGTGACCCATGGGTCCATTCTCGGTCCAGTTTTGTTCACGTTATACGTCAAGAACCTTCTTTCTGTACCGAAGAAGTGCAAAGCCATGGGCTATGTTGACGACACCAAACTGCTTTGACTCTTCTCCCGTCTGACATCAGCGTTGCCATTTCTGACCTCAATAGTGATCTCCGTGAGATCGCAAAGTGGTGATCAACAAACTCTCTGTTAATTAACCCAAACAAAACTAAGCTCCTCGTTGTTGGCAATCCACAGCTAACTCGAAACGTATCTTTTCCTCCGGTCTTTCTATTGGGGAAGAACATCAAGCCCTCTCCTGTTGTAACAGACTTGGGGCTCTGGATCGACTCCGCCGTAACTTTCGATTACCATGTATCTTAACTGTCCTCGAGCTGCCTGTATAATCTACGTCGTATCAATAGAATTAAACATCATTTTCTTTAATTATCAAGTTCATCATCATCACTTTCTTTAATTATCAAGGCTCTTATTTTTAGCAGGCTGTTTTTTGTTCTAGCCTATGGGATAATACCTCCAGCAAAAACGTTTCTAAGATTCAACTTATCCGGAACTTGGCTTGCAGAATAATCCTAGGTATCAAAAAATTTGATGATGTCTCTGCTGCGCGCTAATCCCTTGGTTGGCTAAGCGTCCGTCAAAAACTTCTATTAACTACTGTTACTATGGTTCAATAGTGTAGGAAAAATCAGGCACCACTTTATCTTTGCAATTTATTTCATGATAGATTTCGTGTGTCAGGACGCAGCTCTAGAAACATATCACAGTTGAATCTACCTAAATGCAGATTATCAACTGGTCAACGCTCTTTCGCCTTTCGTGGGGCAAAATAATACAAACTACTCCCAGAAAACATTCGGAACTTGAACAATATCTCAAGTTTTAAAAGGAAAGTCGCCGCCTACTTTCTTGGCAACTCTTCTTAAATAGATTCAATCACATTTTTCATATCTGTATATAAACTCATTTAAATATTTCTTGTTGTAACAGATACAAATATTTTTGCCCCATTGTAATTTTATCATTGTAAATGTTATTATTGTACATTACGTCAGAATAGACCCGTATAGAGGAGTCGTAATAAAGTGTATGCAGTATGTAATATGTATGTAAAAAGGAGGCCTGGAATTCAAAGTGATTTTCCAATCAAATTATATAACCTAACATATTTATGAGTATTGGAGATGTACTGTGAGTGACACAAAAGCTAACTTCCGCAAAGATGATAATATATTACCTTAATTATCTAGCAACCTCCAATTTACACTAATACTTACCAAATAATATTTTTTTTTTAGGTTATCATCCCAGTGCGTTGTAGTATGGCCGCAGCCAGTGTGATCGCTTTCTTCTCTTCTGCCGTATTCCTCGGAAATGTCGCTTTCAGTGCGACAGGATTTGCAATGGCAATTGTTTTCCTCTTCCTATATCAGCTTGGTTCATTAGCGTGGCTTGATTGTTGTAACATTAGATACGCTGTTTTTATACAAACAATTGGTTTCGTTGTCATACTCCCAATCACACTATGGCGTTCTAATCTAAGAGATAACATTCGTGCCGAGTTACTGGTTGCGTTTGTTCCAATCACGTTTGCAGGAACACCGCTTGGTCAATACTTGCAAGATTTCACTCCGGTAGGGGTTTTAAAGGTTCTGATTGGCTCCCTGACGATACTTGTTGCAGCCTGGCAGATTCATGAGTACTGCAAGAAAAGAAGGAAAGAAAGTGATTTGAAAAGAACAAGGAATCGAAAGTAGTCGAAGACAACGTTTTGACAGCTCTTGTGCAGGAGGAGAGACCGCCTGTTTTCTTCTTGATTGGTAGTCAACGGTCGGGCAGCAACTGGCTCCACACTATGATCTCGGAAAGCAAAGTCATAGCAACACCCCACCCTCCTCATATCTTGAAAAGTTTTATGCCCATCTTAGACAAGTTTGGCGATCTTTTTCAAGAAGATAATATGCGCGCATTAGTTGATCACGTGTGCGAGTTCGTGGAAAAGAATCCCGTTCCATGGGTGGACATTAACGAGGAGCGGATCATTTTTGATCGAGAGCAAGTCTTCCGGTGTTGTAAAGGAAGCAATGTACCGCTTGTTGCAGTATTTGAAGCCATCATGGATGTGTTTACAGTCCGTAACGAGTGTAACACATGGATGTGCAAGTCAATGAGCCAAGGGAAGTTCCATGAGCAGCTGTCAATGCACTTTGGATCTAGGCTTCGTTATGTTTACTTACATCGTGATCCTAGGGATGTTTGCCTGTCGTTCTCAAAGGCACCAGTCGGTGAGGCACACTATTACGTCATTGCTGAAACCTGGCGAGATTTACAAGAGATTGCCATTGATTTACACAATTCCGTGCCAGAGGAAACCATGCACCAGTTGAGCTACGAAGCACTTCTCTCGAACAAACAAGAAACTTTGGATTCCCTTTTCCAGTTTCTTGATATCAGAAACAAAGAGCAGCTTTATGGGCATATAATTAGCAGGGAGGCGTATCGTAGGGCTTTCCAGTCATCCCTTTGGAGAAACCTTGCGCGTGGTAAAAGCTTAAGTGAAATACAAAAAGACAAATGGAAAAGATCAGAAGGCTTGACCGATGACGATGTGAAGATAATTGAGGCACAGTGCAGCCATGTCATGAATATTCTAGGATATGAACTTGAGTATACCGATCAACTTCCCAAGTTCAGTGAAGAGGAGATTGCTGAGTTTCGGCGACTTAACGAGGAAGGAAAAGCTGCAAAGAAGGCGTCCCTTCAGGAAACAGACCCAGAGGATCATAAACGTCGCAGTTACAAGCGTTGGTTCTCGAAAAGAATGTCGTGTTCCCTGAGAAGCGTGAGGTCGAATCATTCTGGCATGAAGTCAAGAATCAGCTATGGCCTCTCCTCCCTGTTTTCTTTTGGATGCTTCTGGCTGGTTTTGCAAGTGGCTTCTTAGGCGGGTTAATCGGTGTGCGTGGTCCACCCCTTATTATTTTCTTCTTTTTCTTCGAATATCCTAAGAGTCAGATCAAGGCAAATGGAACAATTGTTGCCACCATCAACGTTGTAATTCGTGTGGTCACTTACATTGTAAGATCACCACCAGCCTCGTATCCAAGCAAAAACTGGTTCACAGAGGAGGATAAATATTTGTATATTTTTGTCTCTATCATCGGTGTTTTAGGGCACCGGTTGGGCTTTGGCTGTCGAAACATATCAATTAAACACGCTTCAAGATTATATTACCGTGTATCTTAATCATTAATGGCGTTACCATGATTGTAACAGGTTCTTTCGATTTGTAAAGTTTTTCCTTGCTATATACTCTCGATTTAGAAATTTTGTCAATTGACAATAATAAAGAATGTAAACGATAAGACCGAAAACATTTTTGGAAAGAATCACAGGGCTCAATCATTTTCTCAAGTATCACACTGATATAACAGTGGTTTTGTTGCTGACGATGCTCTTTATAAAGAAATTTCTGAAGAAAAATCTGCTCAAAGGTAAAGTTGTCGGCTTTTTCTCCCACCAAGAAACTGAAAACCATTGTTGGAATGCATTGGCACAAAAAGCTCGTGGTACTGTTCTATCTTCGCACGTTTATTCGATCGGGTATACCAGACCACTAACTAATTGAGCGTGTCTTCTTCTACTTGTTAACATTATAACGTAAATAAATGAGGTTTTGTTCATGTTTCATCTTATGTAAGGGAATCCAAGACAGTCTTGGATTACGGATTCGTCACCGTGGATTCCAGATTCCAGGTACTGGATTCCAGATTCTTTGTCAGTGAAACTTGGATCCCGGATTCCAATTGTTACTGGGAGTCTGGATTCCTGGAGCTGTTTTCTGCATTTCAAAGTCCAGGGTTCCGGATTCCACAAGCAAAACTTTCCTGGATTCAGGATTCTAGAAGCAAAAATTTCCTGGATTCAGGATTCCACAAGTAAAACTTTCCTGGATTCAGGATTCTGGAAGCAAAAATTTTCTCGGATTTCTTTATAATTATAATAGTGTTTTTTTTTTTCAATTTATCATAACCGGGTACCGAGGAGTAGCATAAACAAAATAATTAAACGAGTAGATATACCTAAAGAAAAACGGGAGAAAACAGATATGTACAGGAACAGTTAGTTAGAATATTGTGTGTAGTTACCGTTTATCGTTACTTTTTTTCTTTCGCTGATGCGTTTGTATCAATTGTGTCCGATTTCAGTGAGTACGAAAGAAGTTGGAATAAAATGTTAAAAATTTGCATTGCTTTGCTCCGCCCTCAGTCTCAACAGGTCCTCCCCTTTTCCCGTAAATTAAAAAAAGTTCATTTTGACAAAATTGGGAGAACTTAATTGTATCCACGAAAGAAAGAAATTATTAAAAGTAACGACAGCCATCCCAAATGATCAATGTTGTCGGTGTAAGAAGAGCGGCCGTTACATATCACGTGTGACATCACACAGCGTCGAAGGTGTGGATGGCCTGCCTGTGCTCTGAAAAGTGTGGAGCAAGGTTTTCCCGCATCGATGGTATTTAGGCACCAGATATTCTGTGAAAAATTGCGCTACTGTAATAATAGATTCTTCAAAGGGCAGTAAGATAAATGTATTGAATTAAAAGGTTTTATGTTGGTTTCGAACTGTTCATTATTTCCAAGTTCGAAACGCCAAAAGCCAATTTCGATTTGTTAAACGTGAAAGACTGGTAACGAATCTAGGGCGCCAAAGCGAGGCTCCGGGGAACACGGCGCGAAGTAATAATAATAAAAAAACATCACTGAGAAGAACGCCAGGTGTTTCGGTAATACTTACGAACCTCAGTGCTTAATGTCGTGGTCAAGTATTGAGGGCCTGGATGGGGTTAACTGACAACTGATTTTAACTGACAAGTGACATATTTGCCCAAAAGTGACTAAGATGGGGTCTATAATTGGCCACAAAATAGACATATAATGGGGTAGGGGCTCTGAGAGGCCAGAGGCACATACCCAGCAAAGCTTAACCCAAGTATCCCCTCTCCCCCCCCCCCCCCGGGGTTTGAGCACTTCCGAAGCTACGTAAAAAACGAAATTTTCAGCGTGCTTTGATTTCGTTAGTCAAGAACACAAAAAAGGACAAAAAAATCATCATGTGTTAAAGAACAGTTCAGGTGTCTGGATTTGTGAGTCAGGCGTGAAAAATTGTCCTTAATGCGTGAGATCGATGTATTTAGTCCACAGGCATGCCCGGGAGGCATGATGCGTGTACAATATTCTGGCATAAATATTGATTGGCTTAATTGTTGGAAAAGACCTGAGAAATGGAGGGTCACTTGAAACGCTTACAACAGCAAAACTGCTTTTGCATCAGTTATCGAATTTAATGTTTAATTGACATTATTTGTGCCTTTCAAGCTAGATTTCGCATCACAAATATACAAATAAGTTTCATAGTTGATCATTAATAACTATTTAACTGACAACTGACAAAAAGCCTAAAATTTAACTGACAACTGACAAATGGTTTTAGTCATTCTATTTTCAAAAATCAACATTAATATAGCCAAAAGCGTAAATTTCGTGTCTATTGGGATTAAGTGTTTTTTGTAACATAATTTCATTGGTTTCGAAATTGTTCTAAGTTGCTAGTAAGATGTATATACCTGCAGCCTATAATCACGTTCCTTTTGTCTTTACCAGCATTAATTTTTGCCCAGCGAGATTCAACTTGTTCCGTATTAAATTTAATCTCAGGTCTACGTATACCTTTAAGATTGTCGGCTATATATAAAGCAGCTCCGCCCGCGCTTGTTCGCGAAGCAGAGTGGTAAAAGTTATAGCCTTTGATATTAATATTGGCAATCTATTTATCACCTAATTTAGTTTAACTAATGTTAAAGCAATTTTTTACACCGTTTTTAACCAAAGTTCGCACTGAAGTCCATTTCTAGAGGCTATTTCAATCTTCATCTTGGATGAGTATGTACTCATTAGCATTTTCCTGTTGTCCGCAACTACATCCACACCAGGGGTGGCAAACCAGGTAAAAACACTGCTTGAGGCAGGAAGACACTTTTCTCCAAGTAGACTTCAAGTAAAGGAATCCCTTAACTAAAAGAACAAGCAAAAAAGCCATCATTAATCAGAATGATGAAGAGCATTGTTGAAAATACATGTAGAAGGTAGAGAAAATTCGCCCCTTGCAGATTCACCTCTTCAAAATCGTGAACTAAAATATAATTGTTATTTCCTAACTCATTTTTAAAATAACTCTTGAAAAGGAAACAAAGGAAACAACTACAGTGAGGATTGATATCAGTTCTTAATTACCGCATAAAAAAATGTTAGCTTTAGCTTTAAATTTCTTCCAAAATCCAAAAATTATTATTCATCTACGAAGCTACTCCACTCAGTGTTTCATTCGATAAATAATCTAGAAATGGGACTTGATTAAACATTATCTTGGTTACACTTCGTTTTTCAACCCACTTTTCGTTATCTGGAAATCGGATAAATTACTGGGTGTCGTGTTTGATTTATTACCCCGAATCAGCTTGTGATGGTGATGGTCCTTATGATGATGGTGATTACACCAAGCCAGAGGCTCGAATTTTCTTAAAACTTCAGAAGCTGACACCATGGCAACAATAACACACTGGCTTCCCTAGTTGCTTCAATTTGTAGCAAAGCTTTTAACTCATGCAGCAATTACAATTACGTTCCACTTCAGGAGAATGTAACATAAAGTCAGTGCGCGAGAAGCCTGGGCACGGAAAGAAACTCGATTTTTGTTAGAATGGGTCAGGTACCGGAAACGGAAATACGTCATAGACTTTAGACTTGTCTTTCCCAGAACCCTTCGTTTCCTTTGAAGGAGCCCTTTGGAGAAAAATCATGCTAAGAAATGCTACGGGGGATATTGAGAACGTTCAATTCGGGTAACTTACAGTTGAATAGACAACAAACATCAGCTGGATTATAGTTGGTTTGCAGAACATAGCTCACTTCGGAAAAGACTGATAGCCTGGGACCCGAACTAGGCGTGCGCGCATTTATGGCATTATTTGGGGGGACGGAAATGTAAACAAACATGGTGGAAAGTGGGGTGGAATGTTTAAGCGGAGTTAAAACAAATTAAAATAAGAAAAAAAAAGGTGCAATTGAAAGAAAAAAAAAACATTAAAATGTCAAACTGAAGGAAGATGTGCCTGGGAGATCTTACTTGGAGAAAAACTAGAGGAATGCAAATCCGTGTACTTCAAATTAGCGTTCCGAAACAAAAGTACATATTCTCGCTGGATACGTCAGTTGTCTTTGGTATTCTATAGAATGCCAGACCAGTGGAGTTCCTGAAGTTACTTGTGCACGAAGGGACACAACAACTTGCATGCCCCGTCATGACACAAGGTGGCTGCTCATTTTGTCCCCCCAAACAATCCCATAAATACGCGCGCACTTAGTTTTGGTCCCAGGCTATCACTCAGAAGTGGGCTATTAGGAATTGGGAACTGTGGGGAAATCTGACATCGTTTATACATGTTATGCTAAAAGAACAATTTCATTACACAGAGTAACAGACTCAATTACCAGCCGTTCTGGGCGCCCTTAAGAACTATTTCGAATTTCCAAAGTGCTGTGTTGTGTTCAGTTCGTTATATATGGGGATAATAATATTTACATCATTGTTTAACGCTAAGAACGTTTTTATATTTCACTCTGGTTGTAGTTATCAAAGATACTGCGCTGATTCTGCGCTGACACTTTAAACTTGGTTAAAAAAAAAAAAAAAAAAGAACGTGGCTCTGCCAAACCCCTTTCCCCCGATTAAACTCGTCGCCATAGTTCAGTGAATCGTAAAAACTTCTCCACTTTGGTGACATTCATCTGCAACCACAATTGGGCTATTACATTTTATACCCGTCCCCCTCCTCCAGCCCCCGCCCGGTAGGACGGGGTAGGACCCTTATTCTTAAGGGATAAACCAATATTTTATGGAAGTCTTCAGGGGTAAATGCAACTTTATTTAATCTTCTCGCGTAAGAAGAAAAGGTAGAACCACAACCGGGGAGGACGGATATTAAATGCAATAGCACATTCCAAAGGTAAACATTTAAACGCACGTACCATTCCCTACTTTGAAATAGTGTATTTTGACGCATACGTATCCTTCTTTCTTTTTTTTTTTCACGGGACTGATCATTCAACATTCATAGGAATACCTCTAAGAAATATCGAAAAATTTCACTAGTTACACTAAGGAGTCTCTGAAAGGCAGAACTCACCTGCAGCCACGATCAAGACGGAGCTGTTAAGGAGAAGGAACAAAACATTGATGAAAATGGAGTCGTTTTCCACGTGCTTTTTCCTTCCATCAGACTGACCATATAAAGAACCAAGGCAAACGTTGAAAAATGTTATCCAAAGCACACACGTTTGGAGACGATCTTCAAACTTTCCTTTGATGGGCCTGAAAAGGGTGTAGGCTATCCCCGAGGCACTTGTTATGACCAAAGCGAAACCAATCTGAGAGTGGCTTTCTGACCCAAAAAGAAGAATCAAGGAGATAAGGAGAAGTTTGCGGTACATTTCAAGTGTTTCCCAAAACCAGTATTTCTCCCTGTAATTTTCAAAAAACACCCTCAAGCCGAAGGCAATTTCTTTCTCCGTTTCCGCCTGTCGATATTTATAAATGGGAAGCAGTAGCATTAACGGAAATGCAATAGGATAAAAGGCAAACACTGCAGCAATTTTCCAGAAGATCTTGTGCCGAGGCGTATAGCAGTGGATGGAGTAATCAGCCCTCAGTAGGGAGATACAATCGCTTTTACTGAAGCACATGTTGACACATACACCAGGCAACGGCAGAATGTCAATGATCTTCTTGCTCGTCACTGGGTAAGACAACAGAAGAAATAAGAATATGTTACGGTAGCAAGACTTTTTAAGCCTCGATATTTGGATCATCTTTTCGCTCATTGAATCCTCCGTATTGTTTATGTAGCGTTTCTTCAGGAAGAGGTAGAGAAGAATAAGGGAAACAACAAATATGTTTATGCCAACAGCGAGAGAAAATTGTAGGAATGGATCTGGACGCAATTTAGAGTAAATGCAGCTTAAAGGTGCGAACTTCAGTATGTTACCCTCAACAAAGTTCAAATATTTTTCCATGGAGATTAGAATAACAGGCCATCGAACATACACAAGCGCAGAAAAAATTCCAGCAGTGACTTGATAAAATCCAATAACAATTTTGCAACAAGACATAACGACATCTGCAACCGTACGATTGTTTTCTGTGCGTTTCGAGTCACCCCAAAGAACCACTAAAAACACCGCAACAAATACCAGAACTACGACTACGCATGATATGATTGTGTTAACCATTCTTGGGCATTCCAGGCACGTGTTAAATCGGAGGTAGTGGTTGATAGAGCATGAGGCACATAAAATTCCTTTGAATTTGTCTTGACAGGACGAGTCAACTCCGCCATTACAGGATTTAGGATATGGACATTTTTGGGGCTGGGGTAGCGTTCCCTGAAACCTGGAGAAAGTTTTGTCGTATGGAGGCTCCAGTGTGTAAATATTTTTAACGAAGTTGCTATAAAACCTTTTTTCCTTTTCACTTGGCCATTTCCAATAATAATTTGGTGCTAGAATTGCTGTATCGTTGACACACTTTATACCGTGAGCAGGGCATTCAGAGCAGGAGCCAAAACGATCCATGCGGTAAAATCCAGGAAGGCATTTGCATGCGCGATGACCAGCAGTTTCATTGGAGAGTGTACCTACCCATATACAAGTAAAACGATTTAGTGCTGAGAAATTTGAAACAAGCTTCACCACGGAACATGCAACATTTCAATAACAGTTCAAAATGGTGCAAGTAATTGTTGTATATATTCAACTGTTTTAGCTTAAATCTATATATCTACCTGAATTTATGAAAACAGGGTTAGCAAACATTTTGTAACTTCTCTCAACTTCCCCTGTCTTAGCTTGTTTACTGTGTTGTTTGCTTATGTCCTTTTTTTGGCCGCTTTGCGGTTAGGGATTTGTGTAGAAGTGGCTGTACACAGATTTTCACGAATTTCTACCTAACCCCTCCCCCTCTCTCCCTCCCTCTTTTACTTTTTTCCCGTCCCTACCCACAATTCCCTGTCTAACACAAGTGACAGTTATTTGTAACCAGTGCGCGCAAGAGAGGATAAAGGGGACAGAGAAGGCATCCCCCATACACACCCTATTCCATAGGTAATTCGTCTCGAGTTATTTTTAGAATCGGGATAAAGTTACCTCGCGCGCTGCGTGGGTGTTTCGTAGAGGTTTCGCATGACTAAACGCCGTGCAAAACATGTCGGGCGAAAGGCAATGAAAGCGTGAAGAGATCGAGAGCGTTCCTGAATATTGAAGCGAAATGAGTCGGCGCTCACCTGGGAAAAGGGAATCGCTGCACTCTTTGACAACCCGTGAAATCGAAGATGTCGTAACCTCAGTGCTAAAATGAGAAATTTCGCCGGTCTATTGAAACCTGTCGTTTGTATAATAGGCTGATTTAGCAACAGAACGGGGACGTCTGTTGACGACTGCGCACGCAAATCAAACTACTGGCTTGACCAATGGCAGAGCGGCAAATTGAGTACCGGAAGTCGAGTTTAGTGCTTTCCGCACCTTCCCCGTCGTCAAATGACGTTCCCGTTCTGTTGCTAAATCAGCCTAATGAAGCAAGTAGGACGCCAAGTGTTATTTTTGTTGAATAATAAAAGACTAATACAAGAATAAATATCAAACCATAAATTGCTCTCTTCAAACTGTAAATTATAAATGATTCTGAGAGAATATTCAGTGTATGAAGGATTTCCCTGCTGTACTGTTAGCTCTATACAAGAGAGGAAGGGCGATTCTTTTTTAATTTCCGTTTCGCTGACACAGCTTAAGCAGAACTCTATCTTAAGTCGTTTTCGTCGACAAAACAAATAGCAGTATCGCTCTCCACGTCTTCCGCCAATTTTTTCTGCGTCAATTCGTGAAGGACGCGTGGCTCTGAGCGTGGGTCATCCACGCGGTACACATTCGCGCTATGTGATTGGCTGTTGTCTAATCCCCCTTGGGATGTATGGTCTTAAAAATAACTCGAGACGAATTACCTATGGAATAGGGTGTGTATGGGGGATGCCTTCTCTGTCCCCTTTATCCTCTCTTGGTGCGCGCCTAAAGCTGGTTCTGTGCCGTTAAGCAGTTTACATTTCGTTATTGGTCACCTTGAGAAAAGTTTCCCGCAGAACATTATGTAAAACTCCGAGATGGGACAAAGTTAATACGATTCGCAGAGTCTGCATCTTCCCATATCGTATTGTAGTCTTGTTTTGTCAATCACGCTGATCCGGGCTGAGACAGAAAGGTACGATTTCGTTCGATTCAAGCATGTGCTGAACCTAATGGTTAGGTTCGGCACATGTAAAGAATACGAATCAATTAGGAGCGATACTTTTGTTTGTGGGTCGACTTTGCCGTTCGATTGGACTGAGCTTGTCGAATACAACGTCAAAAGATCGACTTCGATTCATATATCGTTTTCACATGTGCTGAACAAAATGCATAAATTATGTTAACGTATTTTTCAATATAACCGCGCTTCGGATTGGCTATTTAGTGGGTTTTCACGCCTGTGCGGACAGAACTCACAGAAGGGTAACGACAGTTACCAGCAATTACCTCGCAGATTTTTAGACTGAAACTAGACAGCTTAAAACGGTCTTCTAAAAAGTTGCCTTTCGTTACATCCATAAAGAAATCTCACTGTATTTTAAACTTCATGGCGTTACTTTATTTTATTCAAATATCACGATCACGATCTCCCCAGTTGTCTTCTTGCCATAACAGAACACAAATCACACTAAAAGCAAGAATTTCCAGGCTTGGTGAATTTTACTTTTTTCAGTTTATTTCCCTATTTTAAGCAGTAAAGATGACATTCCTTTTCGCCACGAATTAGGTTCGGCACATGTAAAGTTCGACCGTCTGAATCAACAGTCGAACTTAATAGTTTGGGTCGACCTAAATAGATTAAATTAACTCCTGTAAAATGTATAGGACAACAAAACCAGCTCTGTTCTGTTTGATTCGATTCAAGCCTTTTCATTTGATAAACGGTTTACCGATTTAAATCCTTCGGAGAGCAGGAAATATTCTTCCTCGTTAATTGTGTTGTTCTCACGCTAAAAAGAAGCAACTCTCGTATTTCAAAGAAGCCATTCGGTGCAGTCTACCCATTTCGGCGACGAGCCGAGACGGGAACTTGCTTAAACATCTGTTTTTTCCGCTTTGGAAGAAGTTCTCGACCCAGACCTCACTCGTCTTCTCTCGTCGTCGTCCACAAACTCGTCCTGGCTGCCTAAGGTCCCTATTAAGGCGTTTCGATATAGTTTTTTCAGAGGCCATACTGATATTTTTCAATCGCTTTAAAAATGTTTTTATCCTTGTCTGATCGCTTTAAAATTTTCACCAATGATTCACGATAGACTGAAATTTGTAAAAATTTAAAGTGTTTTGTTCAAAGTTTTTTGTTTATTGTTGTCATAGTAATATCGATTTTACTTAAAACTACATTTTCACAAATTTCAGTCAATAGCCAAATAATGATGAAAATTTTATACCGATCGGACAAGGAAAAAAAAGACTTTTAAGGCGATTGAAAAATATAGGTATGGCCTCTGAAAAACTGTATTGAAACACCTCAATTTCGGCACATGTGAAGTTCGCCTTTTGAACCGGGCCGAAGGTGACCACTAAGTCTTTGGCCTCGGTAACAGGCTTTTAGGAGTCAAATTAATTAGGCGAGAGCAAAATTGCCGGTGAACTTCGACCCGAGCCAAGAGAAAATAAGCCCCTCCATATATAAGCCCCTCCAAAGTCCCCCAGACTGGTAACACAAAAAACCCTCCGTTAAATCGCCCCTCTAAATACAAGCCCCCCAGGGGCTTGTACTTGGAAAATTGCCCTAAAATACAAAGTAAAACAAAGCATGAACGGTAAATTTACTTCCAACTATAAGGTTAGCCCAATCGATCTTGAAACGCAAATTTCCCTCCTTAGACAAGCCCCTCCAAAAATAAGCCCCTCAAAAGGGCCTTTGAAAAATATAAGCCCTTGGGCTTACTTTCGGAATTTTACGGTAGTTTTTTTTTCTGGTGTGAATATATCTGTCAATAAGCTGAGTTTTTTTGACGATATCTCACTTGCGTTGAACGTGAGAAGATAATACGTGGTTGTGGATAGTCGTATCAGTGCCGCGAAAGTGTGTGATTGTGTGATTTCCCCATGGTGTTGACAGGCAGAACTCAGGTATGTGGTCGCGCGTTTGAGCTGTTGCTCCAAAATATTCTGTGCCAGCCACAAAAACGTTTCGTCGGTGTTTAGCTTAGCTGATTGTGCCTTGAAAAACCAATTCTAGACATAGGAAAATTGGATCTAGGTCTAGTTTCAGCGAGCTCTTGGCTTTGAACCATTTAGGTCGCGGTTTTTTTTTTTTGCAGATAAGAAGGTGATTATTTGTGTACTATGTTTCAATTAGTTTGTTGTCTATTCCCTGCAAAATCCCAAAGTGGCTAATATCTCCAATGAGCGGCAATCTTTGTACATAATTAATTTCTTCACATAGTCTTTGCAAGACATCTTGTAGGGCCTGTTTACATGGAGTGGGGGACCCCGGTCTAGTGGGGTTGGTTTCTTTTGTTTTCACGCTCTGGGGGACACAAAACAAAAGAAACTTACCCCACTAGACCGGGGTCCCCCAATCCATGTAAACAGGGTCTAAGACTGTCAAATCAATCATAAAATATTTGGGCAATCTCACACTTTATTAGTGATGACGTAATAAAAATTAGACATCGGACTCTACTTTTATTTGGTATTTGACCAAAATTCATTTTTTAAACCAAAATAGCACAAAGTCGGCTAGACGTCACAAATCAGATGTCTTATTGTCGATGCTAATAGCAGAATTGTTAGAAAATTTCACCTGAGGTATATTTCCTGTGTTATTTATGTAAGAGATAAAAACCGAGAACGTTGATATTAATCCATATACGTCCCAGTCGGGATGTGTATGGATTAATACTGTCCGTTCTCGGCATTTATCTGACTTATTTCATGATATTATGCCATAATTCAGTAATAAAGACCTTTTGTTTAAGAGAACAAAGCACTCGTCTAGCCTCTTGCAAGCTCAGACCTTCCTCGAATTAAATAAAAAAACAATGAAAGTTACAAAATTGTGAGATTTTTGTGGCGTCCTCAAGGGAGTTTGCTTTGTATTTTTTGGTTTCTTTGTTCAGTTGTTTTGACCATTTTATGGGCGAGTTCGATTATTCAGTACGTCAGTCCATGCTTTCATGTTATCATGGAGTTCATGGACAGCGACGAAGAGCTTTTCTTTTCTGACACAATGTTGTTTTTCGCAAGAAGTATTGGAACCTTACTTTAGCATGGGAAACAGACAGACCCCACGGGAAACTTCGGCAGACCATGGAATGATTGCTATCGTTGACGATGAAGAACTTGAGAAAAGAACAAGGCATCTCGAATACCGCAAATACACGAATAAACGTATCGTGGACAGTCCGTGTCAACCGTGTCTGGTCTGAATGGATGGAGGAAGGCAACGATTTGATGGTCCAAATCATTGGAGACAGTGAGACAATTCTCCAAGTCAATCCTGAGATTTTGAATATCACTGACAGGGATGAACTTAATTGTTGGCTCGGCAATTTCGTCGTCGAAGTTTAAACCGGTCTAGAAACACCAAAGTTGAATCGCAATTCAAAGCGTGAGAACTTTTATTAGAATTAATTTCCATTAGTTTTTCGTTTTTGGGCTTGTTTGATTAAAATCCCTCAGTCCAATTTTCCTATGTCTAGAATTGGATTTTCGCGCTATTGATTGGCCCGATTTACTGGGTTAGTTTGAGCCGTCATCATAGTAATTGAGTACGTTACGTAATCACAATAAGAGACCTGAGAGATGTGCGAAAGTATAACAGTGTATGTTTTGTTGGTTAGGTATTGTGTTTTGGTGTGGATATTGCTCATTTAGTGATAGCTTCACCTTTAGGGTTCGTACATATTTTTGAATCCAAAATTCAAGGCTTCTTCAAGACTTTTTTCCAAAACAATGATTTCTTTTTCCAGACACACCGTTATCAAATAGGTGATCAAAGGAGACCTTAAAGAAAACTTAGGAAGCAAACTTAAAGGTTTTTTCGTGATGCGCTGCAAACGTACGGGCGAGATTGAATAAGATTTGACCAAAACAAAAAAGAAAATTACTTATCAAGCACTCGTTGGTAGCTTTGAGAAACCCTAACCTCAAAAACTTTTTACCATTTATCCAGACTTCCTCTCCATTTTCCAAACTTTTTTACAGGTCTGGAAAATTGCTTGGCAAATTTCAAGACTTTTTTTCAAGAATTCAAGGCTCTGTACGAACCCTGCCACCCGCAATACCAAGAAACTTTCCTTTAAAGGAACTTCGCTCTTACCGTACGGACATGCGTGACAGTCAGTCGGAGTTTTGCCAGGATGACGTTCCTCTGAAACGTAAGTGCCTGTGCTACAATTCTTGCAGGAGACCTCTCCCATTTCGCTTTGGTAAAAGCCTCCTAAAATCAATCAGCGTATGGAATTGTTTTAGTCCAGGTTTGTAAAATTTAAGAACAGTTTGCTAGACTGTTCACAACAAATATTTTCTGGACCTAAAGAACGCCGGAAATTAGGGGGAACGTGGTAATTAAGGGACCTTTCCTTTTCAGTTGCTCAGACACAGTCACTTCCTCACAGCTGAAACAAAACACTGATTAAGCGAATTTTTACATCCATTTCGAAATCAATGGTGATCCTTAATCTTATACCTTAAGTTTTACCAACTGTGACCTGGTTTTAAAATTAGTACTTCAACCTATCTACAGTGGCCAATTACATGAGTTCATAATACCACATTTTCATGTTTTGCTTATATTAAGGTGGCTCGATACAGTTTTTTTGAGTGAATACCTCTCACGTTTGAGCGTAAACTACGTCGCCATAAACAAACATTTGGAAAAATTAACACCACAGTTGTATTAGATAAAGATGAAACTTTGTTATGATCAGGGTTGCAGTGACATCGTAGTTATCGTGGCAACGAAATGACGCCATTACCTATTTTACTTGCAACAGTATTTCTCGGCACTGGGAACTGTTCTTCCAAAATCGTTTACTGGAGCTTTTTCCTACAATAGCCGCCTCGATGTTAGTGAAGTTTAAGCGAAATCTGTGAGAGCGTTATCGAGATATTTTGGGAAGAAGTTTTTATGGTTAGAAATACGGTAAAAAATGGACAATCTTGATGTTCGACTGTTATCTGTACTTAACGAAGCGCTTTTGACATGCAATTTCACCTCATAGTAGTTTCAAGCTTTTTAAAAACATGTGTGAAAGATCATGGAGATACCTCCAGCCGATTGCTAGAAAGAAGAATTTGATTATTATGTATCGAGGCGCTCTTATAGCGGTAATGTAAACATTTCGGTCTACTTTAACAAATTAGCGAATAATTGTTAAACCGCTCAATAAATTTTTTAGAAAATTTAAGACTCTTGAGATAAACTGTCCTTTTATATGACCTCTTAGTTTCAAGATTATTGATATATTGTAAGGCAGTAAAATAAGGGCTACAATTCGCTAATATTTTGTCGGAAATTTTGTCTTTACAAGTGAGATCGAGTCTCTGATTATTCAGGGGTATTGTCTCAAGGTTTCATTTTCACGTGAACAGCAGTAACTAAAAATGCATTTGACATATGCAAAAATGCTAGCTATTGTTGTGCACGAAAATATGAATTTTGGAGACAATACCCCTGAATAATGAGAGGCTATCACTTGTAAACACAAAACTCTTGACAAAATATTATCGAATTCAAGCCCTTATTTTACTGCCTTACAGTGTATCAGTAATCTTGAAACTAAGAGGTCATATAAAAGGACGGTTAGTCTCAAGAGTCTTAAATTTTCGAAAAAATTTATCGAGCGGTTTAACAATTATTCGCTAATTTGTTAAAGTAGACCGAAATGTTTACATTACTGCTAAAAAGAGCGCCTTGATACATACTAATCAAATCCTTCTTTCTAGCCATCGGCTGAAGGTATCTCCATGATCTTTCACACACGTTTTTAAAAAGCTTGAAACTACTATGAGGTGAAATTGCATGTCAAAAGCGCTTCGTTTAGTACAGATAACAGTCGAACATCAAGATTGTCCATTTTTTACCGTATTTCTAACCATAAAAACTTCTTCCCAAAATATCTCGATAACGCTCTTACAGATTTCGCTTAAACTTCACGAACATCGAGGCGGCTATCGTGGGAAAAAGCTCCAGTAAACGATTTTGGAAGAACAGTTCCCAGTACCTAGAAATACTGTTGCAAGTAAAATAGGTAATGGCGTCATTTCGTTGCTATTACAACTCCGATGTCATTGCAACCCTGATCATAACAAATTTTCATCTCTATCTAATACAACTGTGGCGTCAATTTTTCCAAATCTTTGCATATGGCGACGTAGCTTACGCTCAAACTTGGGAGGTATTGACCTTGAAAAACTATATCGAGCCACCTTAATAATTACACGGAATAACTTAAATGCCCCAAGTATATGTCAAATCTGTTTATCTGTTTCTTTGGTTACAAAGTAAATTGCTCCATTACGTTCTTATCATTTGCACTGAAAAACTGGAACAAAATGCCTCAAAATAAAAAAAGAAAAACTTGGGTTTTTATATTTTTGAACTTACACGGTACTTCAAACGAAAAAAATGAGCCTTCACTTTGTAAAACTTGAGCCTTAATTCATGTCCTTTTTGCAAATGACTCGATGATAAAGGAGAATCGATAGCGATTGAACCGATAACTTACTATTATCGCCAAATTTCAGTGATGGTGTACTCTTTCTTTTGTTTTCTTTTCTCGTGCCGGTCATATTGTACTCGAATTGTGAAGATAAAGGCAATATTTCAAGCATATAAATATCTTGAAGACAAGGTCGTCGAAATGACGTTTGCTTTGAGTCTGTATCGCCCGCAAAAACCATTTATTATATATGTACTGAGATTTACCCATTGAAAAGGCGCGAAATAAATTTGGTTCACAAGCTGGTCTAAGAACCCGACAGCCAATCAAATGGCGCGTATTGCTTTTTCCACGTGTGAGGAAAACGATACGCCCAATCAGGTGCTGCGTATCATGTTTTTTGACGTGTGAGCCGTAACAAGGTGATTTTCATTCAGCTGGCAGCATTTCACTTTGTTAAAGAAATCTTTCGCAAGTGTTGAAGCTTAAAAACATGAACGAGAAAAGGTTTGTTGATCACGATACTTCAGTCGAGGATTACGTGGAAAGTCTCGAAAACAGGAATACGAAAGAGAAAACGAAACGAGATGTGAAATTGCTGGAAACGTTTTTGAGAAACGAAAAGAACGACGAGCGAGAAGTGCAAGACATAGAGCTCGCAGAATTAAACAAGCACCTTGCGGAGTTTATTCGTTCTGTGAGACGTAAAGACGGAGAGGATTATGAGCCTTCAAGTTTAAGATGCCTTGTTTCAAGTATTGAAAGACATTTGAAGAAAAATAATTATACTAAGAGTATCATTAACGATAAAGAATTTGAATTGTTTAGAAAGTGTTTACAGGCTAAACAAAAAGAGCTGAAGAAAGCAGGCCGAGGCAACAAGGACAAAGCCGCTGTGGCTATCACGGACGAAGAAGTCGATATACTTCACGAAAACAATTTGCTTGGAGTTTGTTCTGCTGAATCATTGTTGAATACTGTTTGGCTGAACAACACCATTCACTTTGGAATGCGTGGTTGTCAAGAGCATAGGGATTTGTGCTGGGGAGATGTAAAGCTTTGTAAGGACGCACAAGGTAACGACTATCTAGTTTACAATGAAAGACAGACAAAAACAAGGTCTGGAGTAGACGCCTCAAACGTTCGAAAAGTTTCCCCGAAAATGTTTTCAACTGGTGATGAACGAGATCCTGTCGTGGCGTACAAAATTTACCGTGAAAAGCGACCGGAAAACATGATGGCTGACGATTCGCCATTCTACTTGGGAATAAACCACACGAAAACACACGGCTCCAAAAAACACTGGTTCAAGTCGGCACCTATGGGTGTAAATAAATTAAACACTTTGATGAAAACAATGGCTTCAAAAGCAAACATTAACAACGAGCGACTCACGAACCATAGTGCTCGTAAACACATGATTCAAAAACTTAATGACAGTGAAATTCCGCCAACGCATATAATGCAGTTAAGTGGGCACAAGAACGTGCAAAGCATAACAAACTATAGTAGCTTGAACCTAAATCAACAAAAAAACATATCAGGCATCTTAAGCCGAGCATCGTCGCAAACACAAGTAACTACTGCAACTAATGAAACTGCTGCTGCGAGCACTTGCACTAGTAGAACCCCGATGAGTTTTTTTGATGGAGCAGTAATAAGTGGAGGACAATTTACGATTTCCATTAATGCGCTTACTACCTCGCCGACCATTCAAACCAGGAGTTCCGTCACCGAAACCACCGAAAAAAGGTGGAAGAGAATCCGAATTGAGGAGTCCGACTCGGATTAAAGTTTAGAAATAATATTTTAACATTATTTGCTTGCTGTAATGTTAAATTTCTGGCAGAAATTCAAGTTTATGTTATAATCCTTGCATGAGTTTTTAACTTGAATTCATGTAACAGAGTTTTGTCTTGGTCTGTCATTAAAGACGATAAACAAGAATTAAAATCTCAGTATATATATAATAAACACAATACCACATGGAAAGTGCTTTGTACGGTATTTACGCACTCGTTGTTTTTGTATCAGCAATCTCACTCGTTCGCTGCGCTCACTCGTTCGATTTCTGATACGTCAACAACTCGTGCGTAAATACCGTACGCCCGCACTTTCCATGAAGTATTCTCTATATATGGAAGTGAGGTATGCTGTAAATGTTCATACATGACCGGATTAAGAAATCTACATACAAGATCCCGTATATGATCCGATCTTACTGCAAGTCAGTGGTAATTCAACACCTATACGCATCCCTCACGTAAAGGACGTAAAGATGACTGATGATGGCCGATGGTTTTGCTCCCAGTTCTCGTTCTATTTGGTTCGATTCTCGTAAAAGGAGGTAAAACGACGTGGACCTAAATTACATCCAGTATTTTTTTTTTACAGCTAAATGCAAATTAAAATTCCACGAACGACATTAAAGAAAATTGGCCAGGAAGAAGCTGGGTGACTTTGCCTTTCGCTTACGGAAAACATGGAAGATTTAGGCGGATGATCTTCTCACAAAGTAGCTGAACACTAGCTGATGTGTGCTGCGTGCATTTGAGCATCTAGAAACCTACTATATATTTCACCACTTTGAAGTAATGTTTACATGATCTCAATTATGTCCTCAATAGAAGAACGCTAAAATTGTATTTTCAAGTTGAAGTATACTTTTGGCTACTTTTAGCGTATACTTTTGTTTGGAAGTGATATCAAGATCACTGCCTTCTAATATATTCTCAGAATGTGTCTTAAAAGTTTCAAAGTATACTTAAAGTACACTTTTCTCGCTGGGAAAATATTTTTCACAAGCACTGAAGTTTGAAGAAGTATAATTAAAGTACACTTAAATATTTGAAGTATAAATGAAGAAAATTTTTCAAATATACTTCTTATATATTTTTTCTTGAAGTACAAACGAAGTATACTTCAAATGTACTTTTTTCCGAGAAGTACATGTAAAGTATACTTAACGTATAATTACAGCGGCTGTACTTTCAATTTTTTCTCTCCCCCAAAAAAGAGAAGTCTCAGGAACAACCACACGAAGAAGCGAAGGGCCTTATATGACTGAGTCAGACGACGAGGATTAAACTTTATTTTAAAACAGCTTGATCATTTGAATGAATGAACTTGACTATTTTTTTTCGTTGGCTACGCTTGAATCAGTTTAAGTTCTAAATGACATCTGTCATTCTGTTTTGCAGATAACATGGCATGTATACATGTTTCCTGTTCCGCTTGTTTAAAACCCCGCTATACCATGTCGACTAATAAAAGAGATTTGTAAAGAGCTAATCGATTTCAAAATGGATGTGATAAAGTGGTAATTGAACTTTGTGTCGTGTAATTTTTGGCCGAAATCATACTTGTGATTTCAAATAAATCTCGTGCTGCGAGCTCGTTCAATTTTGAAATCACGCGTATCATTTCAGACAAATTGCACTCCACTCAGTTCAATTACCAAAATTAATGGGTACATTAACCCCTTAAGATATCCTCATGTTATCTTATTTTAGAAAAAAAAGTACCTGCAGGGCATTTAATACATCTGCCTCCAGGACCAGCATAAGAACCAGCCATACAAAAAGTACAATTCGAACAAAAAGATACAAGTTCTTCTTTGGATCTGCAACCAGTACATGAAAAGCCCGAGCGAAAAAGACTATGTGTTTTTGAATCTCCAGTGTCTTCGAATACTACATAGAAGGATGACGATGGAGTACACTCACTAAGGAAATAAACATAACAAGTTTGTTTATCACACATCGTGGCGAACGAGACAGAGAGGGAGACGCTCAGTCCAGTAAATCTGAATTATTCAGGGACGGTTCAAATCCCACTCAGGGCGAGATTTTCTATCAAAACATTTATTCTGCTTATATGATTATTTGGGCTGTATAGGGTCAGTGGTTGTTGTTTCTCGCATATAATAATAATATATAGGTGGTTGCTAAAGAGAAAAAAATGCTACAACATTGTCTCTACAACGCTGTTTCGTGAGCTGTTACACTCACTCATCAGGAGACTTCATACACCCGTTTTCAAAAAGGATTAGAAAGTAATTTAGAAAGGTATATAGTTTTGTTTCTCTGCGCTCTAAACGTTTGTGCCGTAAATGAACAGCAACACATGTGAGAAAGTTTGAAGTAGACTTCTTTGTCATTCAATTCAAGAAACTCCCCAAAAAATTAATCTGCATTTAGTAAAAAAAGAAAAAAAACGACAACAACAAAGCAGCAAACAAACAGGCAACAAAAACAACAAAATAAACTTTAAATGAGTGTTATTGTTTACTTACATGAGGGCATTGTAGATCCCTGACGGTATCTGGTGTAAGTTTTTACATGTCACAGCGCTATAAAGATATTTGTTCAGATGTTTGACACTATGAAATAAGGACGTTGTCGGGGAAGGGCAACAATGGACGATACTATTCCTGAGTTTTGGGTGTTATACTCCAGAAGTAGGCTCGTAATTGTTATAATAATTCTTTTTTCGTGGTCTTCTAAGTTTGGTTTAATGTTTATGAAATAAGGATTTACAAACACGCTAAGGTTTATATAAACTGGAAAAACAACAAACAGTTTTTTTACTCATCAGAAAGTCTCAATAAAACGAATATTTGATAAAAAAAATTGTATATGTGATCATGATGAAATGGTGACGAGTGAAATTGGAAAATAATTTCTCTTGCGTTTAGCAATATTCTTCTTAATACCCAGAGCCTTTAGGCGAGGAAAATTGTTTGAATTTTGACAAAACCGAAATGAATTTATTTCAGTCCTAATTTCACGAGTATACGGTTTACCTGTTGTAAAATGGAAGCGAGAAACAGTTATTTCCGCACCTCATTTAATAGGTTGCTCCATTAAAAAACATGTAAAAGCGCCTGATTTAACTTGTATGCCCTTATATGGCAATGTTCTAACCAATGTCAAAATAGCCTGAATTGTAACGCAACATTGAGTTCTAACAAAACGTCGAGGGCCTTCACTGCATACTATGACATCCCCCCTTTTGTATTAAAAAACAAAAAACAAAAAACAAAGAAAAACAAAGAATAAGAGTCGACCTTAGGTAAGACGAAGGTGAAGGGGAAGCAAAAATATCAAACAACAAATGCAGGCAATTGTCTCTCAATGCCAGTTTAAATATCCTATCAGGAGGAGATGGTTCAGCTTAATTTTTGAATTTGATTGGGACTTGCTTCATGCGTCCTGCCCTGTAGCTCCTTTGTTGGAAGGGAACTTTTCCCTCCCTGGTAACAGTCTGAGATGGTGGCTCTGCGAGTTCGCTGGGTTTTTGAGCTGGGTAAAGCTGGTACACTCTTGCTTGGACTCATCGCCTCAGGTGTGGAAAGTGTGGTGGCACTGGCTCTGGTTGCATGTGTTTATCTGCTGCGTTAGGTGATGGAGATCTCTAAATTGACAGCCTTTGCTAAGTAAGTTCAGTTGATTAGTTGTTCCCCCTAGGAGAATCAGCCCTCAACGCAAGTCAAGTTATTCTTACAAGTTCCCCATAGATGTATAGTTATCGACAACACTTGTGTTACTCGATCTCATTTAAATTTCCCGATTTCGAATTCTTGTCTTATTTTGTTAATAAACTGGTAAATCTGTGGTTCTTGTATCGACCGTTTTGGCCGTCTTGCACATTTATCGTGATAAATAGCTGTTGATATCAAGTTTCACAAATTTCGCCCACAATAGAAAGTTTTAACTTGTTTTATCATTGTATCGACACCAACCACGGCACTAGAAAGTTGAAAGCATACGTAAAAAGCTTACGATTTTCTGAATCTTTCGACAAAATACCAGTTGGAATCCTTCTCGCAGTAAAGATTGTGCTCAATTATGTCTTTAGGTTTTCTACAGCGACGTTTAATGCCCTGACATCCTCATAAGTAATAATATTCAACCAAGGTGCCATCTTAGTTATTAGCACTGAGATATACTGAAAGTTGCAACAGCCTGCTAATACAGGGTGTTTCAAAAGTTTGTTCCGATCGTAAATTGTATTTTGCGCAAAGCATTTAATGCTTCTTTAGGCAAATGTAAACTAATTCAAGTAAGAAATTTATTTAAATAACCGTTCAAAGCAATTTCAAACTAAAATTTGAAGAAATCATTTGTATTTTAATTATTGCCCCAAATGTACACTTTCGCCAGGATTTTCCCGCCATTCTTTTCCTGCCCATTTTGTAGGTTTTCTGTTTTCGTATTTTTGCCGTTTTCTTCTATTTTCTCTATTCCTTCACGAAAATGTAGGCCTACGCTGTTTGTGCTATAGCTTAGGCATCTATTTTCATGGTCTTCTGGCCATTAAGTTGACGAAAATTGCCAAATTATTGACTGAACAATGACTGAACAAGTGGTCAAAAGTAAAGACCTTAGAAGGAAAACCAAGGAGTGGATGGCCGTTTTTTTCACAAACTGTGTGAGAAATGTTATCGAAAAAGCTGTAAGTATATGCATAATAATTCCACAAAACAGAAGGGTAAAAAAAAATGGAACTTCACAATATCGATCAAAGTTTCGAGCACAACGGTATGGGGATAAGTTACCAAAAAAATGGAAAGCCTAGAAGAGAAAAAGGTGGTGTACACTTCATGCAGGCATGATGTCAGAAGGATTTGAAAACTTTATACCAAAGGAGGACCGGCCGGCAAACTCACGTGATGTGAACCAACAAGAGACCATCTGGATTGTCGTTGACGAGACAACATGCAAATATCTACGCCCCCAAAACACTAGACGAGCTAAGACAGTGACTACGCTGCGCCTGGAAAAAATGCGAATTTAGACATGCTTTGGAAGCTCGTACATTCTATACTTCACCGCTTAGAAAATGTCAGTAAACATAAAGGAGGACATTCTGGTTGATAATATTTTAGTTATTCATTGTTAAATGAATAATGAATAACATACTTAGTTTTACAAAAGGTTTTTTTTAATAATCAGTGAAATTAAGCGAATAAAAATCGGAACGAACTTTTGAAACACCCTGTACAGCTGTCTCTATCCCTCCCCTACACTGGGAACGTTTTACGAGCGGGAGACGTCTGTGATTTATCGCCCAAAAGTGCATACTTATGAGGTAAATAAATGTTTACATTACAAATCTGGTAGTCGTGTGGTTCCAGATGCAATAAATCTGGTAGTCATGGGGTTCCAGATTTAATTTTTTACGAGTTTTCGTTTCTCCTGTCTATTAGAGCGATCTTCACATGACCTTGAAAAATGGTTGCGGTAAGTGTTCGTTATTTGTTTTATCAGCCTATGGATGAAGAGATCAAAACATGGAGTCCTCGCTTTTCCGCCAAAGAGAACCTTAATATGGAGAAGGCATTGCTCGATTGACCAATCGTGTTGCAGTATGACGTCAAAGCGAAGTTTCGATTGATTTCTAGAAAGTTCTAGAAAGTTCTAGAAAGCGTTCGCTTAACCAACCAAAAGCCACGCCACGTTTGTATCCGTTCGACAAACCAATCAAATCGCTCTATTTCCCTTCGTCTGTTGTTTCCGTTTTGTTCGAACGTTTTCATTTCAAGGTCATACGAAAATCGCTCTATCGTCCTCAGTTTAGTTTAAGTTTTTAGTTTAAAGCTAAAAGTCTGTTGTTTATGCGAACGAACGGCAGCAAAAGTCATCTCCTTTATCTAGGAAAGAATCTATTCCGCGAACAATGACTTTTCTAGTAGATTATTTATTATTATTTAGTAAAAGCTACAAAAATAAAAATAAATAAAAAAAACTACTTGTTCGGCTAGTTAGCCGGGTGCAGTCGTTGACCAGTTGCAACCTGTTCACAGACCCTCTAGTTTCTCTTCAGAGATCGTCGAACGCGTATAGAAATAAAACCGCCGGGTATCTATTGACCGGGCTCTGTTAAATTGTCGAAAAAAGAAGAAAAAAAGGAAGAAAAACGAATGTGGACAGGCTAGACCAGTCCCGGACTGGGTCGTCTCTCTCTGCAAATATCCCTAGAAAAGTGGAGCGTTGGGAGGCGGCTGTATTCGCAGGCTAACGACGCCATTGCAGTTTTGTTAATTTAGATGTTGAATGTTCAAATTTCACCCAAATGAAAGAGTAATTTGTTGCCCAACTAGAAATACGTGAATTGCAGGACCTCGCCAAGGACTCCGGGAGAACGGCAAGAAATTTAAAGGAAAATAAAGCAATAAGGAAGAAAATTTATAAATGTAAGAAACTTCAGCAATATAAAGAAATATAACAAAACTACAATAACTCAAAAGCAGACTAAAGGTAAAAGAAAAGGAAAAAAAAGAAAGAAGAAAGAAAAGAAGAGGAAAAAAAAAGAAACAGGTTCCAATCGGAATCGAACTCGAGCCCTGCTGAACCCGAATTCAGAGATACTTTTCAGAAGAATGAAAGCTGTTTGGACGGTGGAAACCTAACGTAAACGCACTTCATCGCATTTCAAGAACAGATGCCCAACTAAGCCGATACGGTATAAACTCGCCTTCGAGCAAAACGTGTTTTGTTACCTCGATTTTTCGCTCATACCTTAAGGCTAATTATCCAAAATTGCTTCCATTTGCTTTTAAAAGTACTTTTTCATTCGAAATTCATTGCAAAAAGCACTTACCAACCCCTAAAACCGCAAAAAAACCAAGCACTTTGGTCATTGTGATGATGAAAAATCGCTTTCAGTCCTGGATGATGCCAAGAAACAAAAAATGCGCCGTGACGTCAAACTACTCTATGACGTCATCGGGACGCCATCGGATATACACAAGAATTGGCGCTGCGAGTTTTGCAGCTCGCTATAATCCACACCCGGTCCACGCACTGCGCGCGCGCGCGCCGCGGGTGACGAGATTATAAACTCACTTCACGCTGCGCTTCGCGTCTCGCTTTGCGAGGAAAAAGAATCATACTGTAACACAGCATGTTGTCGTACTGGGAAGCTTATGTCTCTCGTTATTCACTGCTCATCAAACAAATAGGGCAATAGGCGGCGGAACACTTTATGCACAAGGCCAAAGATATGTTGGCATAGAAACCTGTGCGTAGAACAAGTAACTTATGTTTATGGTAGGCCCTAGGTGGTTTAACCAATAGACCTTGTCACGGTTTTCGACGCCATCTTGACGAGTAGGCAAACGCGTGAGAAATTACAGTGGTTGTATGAGAATCTAATGTCGGATAATTACCGTAAAACGGCTGTTCTGAAAGAAATATCAATTGTAAACGAAAGCTGCAATGCAAAGGATTGTCCTAAAAAATTTCGGGGGGGTACCTATTCTAAATTTCTCCAGAGGCTTGCTTCAGATTTTCCATATATTTGTCTGTATTTTTCCCGGGACATTCTTACAGACAAATGTATAGAAAATTTAAAAAAGTGGTTCTAGGTCTTCAAGTGCATGTAACGCCCTCAAATTTTTTCAGGAGAATTCTTAGGAGTGAAGCTTTAGTTTACAAGTCATATTTTTTTCAGAACAGCCGTTCTACGGAAATTATTCGACATTAGATTCTCATACAATCACTGTAATTTCTCACGCGTTTGCCTACTCGTCAAAATGGCGTCGAAAACCGTGACAAGGTCTATTAAGACTAAGGAAAATTAGTACCACAACCGAACGGCTTTAAGCTATCACTGAAAAATCAGCTTTAATTTTATTAAGTTATCAGATCGGAAAAGCAATCATTCATGATGCAATTAGTTGTCCCAAATTTGAATGCATTCAACTTAGCTTGTAGTGTCAAGGTTAAATATATCTGTTACAATTGCGCGTGTCTGTTTTGAAAGGAGAACAGGTAAATCTCTGACTGATTTAATTGCCCAGTGCAAAAGACAGAAAACCCTGCGTTAACCATGCCCTTAGTATGACGGGATCTCGTCTTGCATTTTCTTGAAACTGACTGAGACCTGGTCGACCAGGCCACCAACAAGCATTCGGCGTCATCATTGTCGTTCTATCTAAAGGATTCAGTATTGTAAAACATTTTATCATAAATACAGCTTATACAGACTATCAAATTGCTCTGCTCCCATTGTTCCCCAAAGCCCCATAAAGAAGGGTTGTAAAAAAATGCTTGCAGAAAAAAGCATACTTACACTTTTGTATTGGCAGACATTTTCTCGATCACCTTTGATGGTAATATCCCGAAGGGGTTACCAAAAAGCGTCCTGTGAACGGTTATGAATGAATAGGTAAAGAAACGAAACAAGAAAATTGTTACTTTAAATGACAATTGGGTTATGATGTGTATGATGAGGGCCTAACAGGTTTGGCCGCAGGAGGTGAGATAAGCCTTTTTTCGTTGCGGGCATGCGGGATAAAAGAAAATTTGAAGGCGGGATACGGGATGGTAAAAGGCGGGCGGGCAGCGGAAAGTTGGTCATACTCATGGAGGGACGAGGGAAGTCTTGGTTTTGTTTGTTTGTTTGTTTGTTTTGTTTTGTTTTTGTTTTTTTCCGGCCGGGAAACGAGGTAGGTAACGGCAATGCACTCGGATATTACACGATTCCGTGAAGAAAGCTTAGTTTGCCTAGAGTATTATTTAAACCTTTTGATATAAAATAATGACATCCAAATCTTGCTATTTTATCCAAAAAAAATTCAACAATAACAACAACACAGCAAACACAAAAGCGACTTGAAGTTTCCCGATATTTGGGACGGAGAAACCGTTCTTCTTCAGGGCATTTAGCGAATAAAAGAAAACGGAAAGTCAATTCACTAGTATGGGGGAGTTACAGTTAAAAATTTGATTATTTTTGTATTAAGGTAATGTTCAAAAACTGAATGGGCCAACAATGATAAAAGTTCATGCAATTGAGATAATTTGGCAATTGAAAAAATAAAAAATAATAAACAACATAATTTGAAAAAAGGATAGAGAAAACTTTATAAAGAAGATTGTTTGTTAGAATATATATAAGAAATACGAATGACAGTGAAGAAAAGAAAATTAATTTACGGTCATCCTCTCTGTTATTCGTATAATGAAGTATTCGCTGGTGATGGATTTGCGGGGAACTGTGATAGAATTGCATCAAAGTGCCAATTTTTTTTTTTTTGTAAAACACAAATTAAAAGTTCTTTAAACTTACATTAATTTGAGATTCGTAAGACCAGCAAATGCGTTTCCGTCGACGCGTTTGATGGCGTTGCTGTGAAGAAACCTACATCAATGTAAAGGCTGCAGGTGAGACTGGTTTTCATATTTAAACATCTTTACGATTGCCGAAAAAAAAAGTTCAGCGGTTGCGGCGAGTATATGGAAAGAATTCTTCAATAATCGTAGATGATCGATCAGACTTCAGTTCTATTTTTAAGGCCGGTATCCATATTATAGAACTTTTTTCAGCAATCGTAATTACCCTTTTCACTCCTGAACGGTTCATGTTTCTAAAAACCGTGTCAGTTGCACAATATTCCTAAAACTCTGGTCTCTTAAAAGTGTAGGTTTGAGTTCTATTTACACGACCAAGGAAAGGGAACTTTGTCAAGGTTAAGGAAAATTGCTCTAGTAAATTGCCTTAATACACCAAGTCTTTCCTGAAAAGTTTTTCTTGGTTATGAATAATGGGACAATGTCAAAACTTCCTTAACTCGTCAAGGTCCCGGTAACATGCGCAAATTTTTATATTCTACCCGAGCAAGTTTTCCTTGGCTATGAAAACTTGTGAACGTGTAAACGTCGCAAATATGAGTCCTTCGCTCTTTGTTCTGGCTTGACATCAACCGTTTTCGTAATTTGAAAACGACTCTATATCGCTGTAAAGGCCAGTTTAAACAAATGCAGTATAAGTGCTATTTATACTAAGAATTTTAAGTTACTCTTCTAAATTTTCTGTTAGAGGAATTATCGAGGAGTTATACTAGGTCTAAATACTTTTGAACGTGATTAAATTCTTGCATCCAATTGGACAACATACACGCTTACGGAATGTTCATTAGTTTTAGAAGCTCCTAATATAAAAAGAAAAAAAGTTATGGTGCAATGGCCAGCCCTTTGCAGAGAAACTGCCACATGGTTCAAGCACCTTTCTGGAGGGCAAACAACGCAGTGGGACCTTGAAAAGAAAGGATATTAGCTTTTTGAATGATGTACTCTTTTTGTTTTTCTTGACCCACTGCGTCGTTTGCCATCCAGCACGGTGTCTTTTCCCATGTGACCCTTTCTCTACGAAGCGCTGTTGAAGCCACAAATGACATAATTGAGCACAAATGTAATACAAATTGACCACAAATGTAATAGAACCGTCAAATACTATCCAAACCGTATATACTCGAAAACGCGCCGCCCTTAATTTAAATTAAATAAGGAGAATTCAAACACCAGGAAGCTAAAGAATAAGCGCCATGGCGCTCTTTCGAAAAAATTGCATTGAATTTAATCCAAAGAGCGCCGCCCTCAAATAACCTTGGCATCTTTAAGTACAGAAAATCAATAAGCGCCGCAGAGCTCTTTCGATAAATACAATATTCTACAAATGTTTCTCGTCGGAAGAGCGAATTTTCATTGACTGAATTTTTATACGTAACCTCGCAGACCCTGTTATTCAACGATTTTGATCATCTATTGGGAGTTATGTATCACCTACAGTACGTATACGATAAGTAAGATTTGAAGTTGTTTTGGTAGATAGTTATTTCGTTTCATCAATAATTTAAATACCATACTCTTTAGAAGAAATGAAAGATCAAAACAAAACAAGGTTTAAGGTGCCTCGATGCAGTTTTTCAGGTTCAATACATCCCAAGTTTGAGCATAAATTACGTCACCATAAACAAAGATTTAGAAAATTTTGCACCACAGTTGTATTAATTAGATAAAGATGAAAATTTGTTATTAGTAGGGTTGCAACGACATTGGAGTCTCACAGCAACGAAATGTCGCTATTACCTATTTTACTTGCAGCAGTATATCTCGGCACTGGAAACTATTCTTCTAAAATCGTTTACGGGAGCTTTTTCCTCCAATAGCGGCCTCGATGTTCGTAAAAAAAGCTTAAGCGAAATCTGTAAGAACGTTATCGAGATATTTTGGGATGAAGTTTTCATGGTAAAAAACACAGTAAAAAATTGAAAACCTCGATGTTTGGCCGTTATCTGTAGAAAACGAAGCGCTCTTGACATGCGATTTCACCTCATAGTAGTTTCAGGCAATCGATTTTTCAACTCTTGCCACTCGATGGTCGATATTTCCTGTCCGTCGCTCTTAAAACGTACCCTCAAATTGCCCTGATTTTCATTTCGAGAAAACAGCGGAAAAAGATTTTGGGCGGCGTATTACCCGTGACGAGATTATAACAGATTATAACACCAAAGCTGTCAAACGTTGATGCATACCAGAGAAGGCACATCAATAGTGACACAGCAGGAAAAGTTGAAAAAGAAACCCTACAACAGATGACAAATTTATTTCAAAGGCTCTGCTCTGTTCGATCCGTTCTGTTGTCAAGAAAGCTTCATTAGTTATTTTTAACGGGCAGTTTTCATTTTCGCACCGGACAAGCCAAATTGAGCCAAGCCCACTTTTACTCGATACATTTTTTAAAAGTTCGACACGTCCCTGGAAAAATCGACAACAAACCGCTGCCTGGAGTTTTTCTTCTTGAAGCTTCTTTCCCGCTCAATAGACTTTCAAAACAGTACTTCGTCCGATTTTTATATGGCGCGGGACTTCTCGTGACTTCGTCTTTCGCTTGGCTGCTTCGTGGCCTAAGAAGCTCGCTCCGCTCGCTAACGATGTCGTGAAACTCGATTCCGCAGTAGTTTCAATTGGTTTTTCAGGAGCTTTGTCATCTTTTAGCCATTTTTCTTGATTGTAGTAGGAGCCCTTGTCGCTCTCTGCTAATTTCGAAGCCCACTCTTTGACGGGAAAACGATTTTGTCGTCTTCTTTTGTCTTTGAGTCTAGTACAGTGAAAAACAGTGAGCACTATACTTGTAAACCACGATTTCTGTCAAATTGCGTGATTAGCTTGGTTCAACAGCGGCACACGTATCAATTATGACAGGACTTGTCAACGATCAATTAAAATAATTAGCATAGAAAAAACTTTTGCACTCCATAAGTCTACACAGAAAAAAACATTTTTTCCTGGAATTTTTTTCAAAAGAAAGCTCTTGATGGGCTGTATTTAATCGTCTAAAAATTGCAAATTTAAAAAAATGATGATTTTTACCCTGGATGATACCTTAATCTGAGGTCCCCAGTGTAAGTGTTGATCTTTATACACACCCAGGTACTTTATTTGGCTTTTGATTGTGATGTTTTTTACATTTATATTTCCTCTTAACCTTGACGATGAGATTAGGAAGTAAAAATTTGTCTTTGAAAAGTTTATAGATAATTTGTTAATGGCACAGTACTCAACAACTGACTTAAATTCTTCATTCACGACGGACTCAAGGTTATGCAGATTATTACTTGTATAACATATTAGTGTCATCAGCAAAGATTCGGAAGGATAGTTTGCTTGAACAGTTTGAAAAATCATTAATATAAAGCAGAAATAATAATGGACCTAAAGTTGATCCTTGAGGTATACCACAGATAATGGTCTGACTGCTAGATATAGTGTCACCAATTTTGACAACCTGATTACGATTGTATAAGTAGTTTTCAAACCAGCTGAGAGAATTTCCACATATACCATATCTATAGAGTTTCGATAACAGAATATCGTGGTTAATTGTGTCAAATTCCTTTGAAAAGTCAAGAAAAAGACCGCAGGTCTGATGACCCTATAGTCAGTGATGCAAAGATACTGTCGGAGTTCAAGCCCCTCTCTGAAGCTGACATTTCGGTACTTATTCAGAAGTCATCAAAGGAAACGTGTAATCTAGACCCCATGCCGACTAAACTTGTAGTAGAATCACTTGATCATCTGTTACCTGTTATTACTAAGATTATCAATTTATCGCTACCTGGGGGACACTTTCCGAAGGTATGGAAGGAAGCCCTTATTGATCCTCGCTACAAAAAAGCTGGAATTAATGACTTCACTAATCTTCGTCCAGTTAGTAACCTGCAGTATGTGTCGAAATTGGTAGAGCGTGCAGTATTTGACCAGGTACATGCACACCTTTCTGAACATGACCTCTACCCCTTGTTGCAATCTGCGTATAGACGAGGTCACAGCACAGAAACAGCCTTACTCAAGATATATAATGATATATTAATGGCAATGAATCGTCAGGAAGTTGTTCTGCTTGTGTTGTTGGATCTGAGTGCTGCCTTCGATACGGTGGAACATTCTGTGTTACTATCTCGTCTGAGCACAAGTTTTGGGATCCGAGGTACAGCACTGGAGTGGTTTGCGTCATACCTATCGGGACGTTCTCAGCGTGTCTCACTAAGGCAAGTGTTCGGAATCTCTACAGTTAAATCAAGGAGTTCCTCAAGTGTCATGTTTAGGGCCGTTACTATTTACTCTATATGCCAGTAAACTGTTTGAAGTTGTCAAGAGACACCTGCCTGGCGTTTATGCTTATGCAGACGATACGCAGTTATACTTAGCGTTTAAACCTGGCTGTGCCTCAAGTACTGATGATGCCATTGCTGCTATGGAACGGTGTGTAAATGAGATAAGAGCCTGGATGCTGTGTGACAAACTGAAGATCAATGATGGCAAAACAGAGTTTGTAGTAATAGGCACCCGTCAGCAACTATCTAAGGTTCATTTTGACTCGCTTGCAGTAGGGGATGCTCAAGTGTCGCCTGTTCAGTCGGTCAAGAACTTAGGGACATGGATAGATAGTAACATGAGTCTTCAAGTTAATATCAATAACACGTGTAAAGCAGCCTATTACTACATTACAAATGTAAGACGAATAAGAAAGTATTTAAGTAACCAAGCAACCCAGACACTTGTTCATACCCTAATAATTTGGTGCATTGACTATTGTAATAGTATTCTGTATGGGTTACCAGCTAAACAAATTGCAAAGTTACAAAGGCTCCAGAATTCCGCAGCGAGACTTATTTTTAAGATTCCAAGGTTTTATCACATCTCACCAATTCTGTGTATGCTTCATTGGCTTCCAGTAGAATTTAGGATTCATTTTAAGATTATTATAATTGCTTTTAAAGCGATCCATGGACAAGCTCCGGTATATCTACATGAACTCATTAGCAAAAGGGAGGAAAAGAGATACAATCTAAGATCGTGTGCAATGGGAATCATGCTTCAAACGCCAAGAACTTTAACTAAAAAGACAATGGGAGACCGTGCTTTTTTAGCTGCGGCACCTAAACTGTGGAATGGGTTACCATCACATATACGAAATGAGCCCAATTTTCATAGGTTTAAAGGTTTACTTAAGACCCATTTTTTTAAATTAGCTTTTTATTAGGATTTTTTAGGATTATGTATATATTATATTTTTATGGATCCATTGCTTTTTTTAATATAATATTTTTAGTTATTTTGGATAACTTATTAATGTCGATAATTTACTTTCATGTAATGCACATTTGATCATATTTGCATGTATTTTGCGCAATATAAATATTAAATTATTATTATTATTATTATTATTATCATTAGGTGACCAATATTTTTATCCATAGCCTTCTTAAGGGAGTCAGTAATTTCTAAGATGGCCTCCCCAGTGGAGTATCCCTTCCTAAATCCAAATTGATACTTATACAAAACGCTATATTTTTCAAGAACGTTGTATAGTTGGTTATAAATTAACTTTTCAAAAACCTTACTAAAAGATGAGAGAGTTGAAATAGGCCTATAGTTGGTTGGGTCAGTTGCATCACCAGGTTTGTAAACTGGAGTAACCTGTGAAACTTTTAATATATTTGGAACTATACTAGTTTCAATCGATTGATTATAAATTTGCGTGAATGGAACAGATAATGGCTCAGCCGCTATTTTTATTAGTTTGTTAAGTATGCCAATTGATGATGTGTTTGTATTTAGGTTATTGAACAAGTTAGAAACTTGAGCTTCTGTCACATTTTCCATAACAAAACTGTTAATTGAAGATGACTAGATATATTGTGTAGGATTTTCATTGCCTGTGTCAATTTTACTGGCCAAGCTTGGGCCTACATTATAATAAAATGTTTATTAAACTGATCTGAAATATCTTATATATTGGTATATATCTTGTTATTCCTAGCTATTCTTAGGGGAGTAGTCTGGCTTTTTGTCTTTCTCTTTATCATTGTGCCAATAAGTTTCCAAGTAGCTTTTAAATTACTTTTACACTTGTCAAAGTGCCTGCAGAAATATGTTTTCTTACTAATATTCTTAAGCTAGTTAAGCTTATTTGAATATTTTTTGAATTCAGCTGTTTTGACTGGATCATTTTAAGATAAAAGATGGGTTTTATACATAGTGTGATTAGATTTGATAGATTTAATGATTCCTCTTGTTAACAAAGGTTTTTTTAGGAGCCTTTGTTGATTCCTAGACAGTTTTCTTTTTGGTGCATCATTTTCAACAATCAATTCAATTGCATCAATAGTGCGAGCTGTTACTTCATGCAAATCATTGCATTGTTCAGTAGTCGCATTCCAGTCAATTGTATGAATATCATGGAGGTATGATTCTGTGTTAAATCTACTGTAGTCTCTAAATACACATTTTGTCTATTTTGCTTTTTGAGAGGTGTGTCAACTATACAAAAGACTGGTAAATGGTCCGAGATATCAAGTGTGACAATCCCAGAGGTCAATCTGTTAACATTGTTGGTATAGATATGATCGATAAGTGTCGCTGTATGATTAGTGATTCTAGTAGGTTTAGTTATTACTGGTAAAAGATCAAGGGAGTAGATCATATCAAGGTATCTCTCTGTTTGCTGGTGTGAATGATACCTCAAAAGGTCAATATTCATATCACCCATTATATACATATCATATTTGCTTGGATTAAGTTTTTTTAAGAATTCATCAAGTTTAAGTGTAAATTCTTCCACATTTGCAGGCGGGTGTTTGTAGATACAGCCAATAATAATGTGCTTTCTGTTGTTGTTGGGGTCAATTTCAACCCAACAGGACTCGACTAATGGTAGATCTATTTTCAAATCAGGCCTTGGAATGGCTTTGAGAACTTTGTTAACATAAATAGCTGCACCTCCTGCACGTGTAGGTTAATCAGTATGAAAAAAAATTATAATTAGGTATATCAAGATTAGAATTCCAACTCAATCTAGTTTCTGTTACAGCTACAATGTCCGGTCTTGAGTCCAAGGAGTATAACACGTCATTTAATAGGGTCAGAGTTTTCGTTAACTTCTTATATTGCAGTGGAAAAGGAAAATACCTTTACCGTGGGTGGTATTGAATATATTATTCAGTTTTGATACACTATAGTTCTCAGACTGTGGATTGATAAACATTGAATCAGGGTCAGCTTCATCATTTTTATCTGGATTAGGTAGAAGGTTATAGAGATCAGATGTTATTAATTCATCAAATTGTCCAGTCCAATTAACAATCACAAAGCTAAATTCCCTGTCATCAAGATCATAGAAGGGCAATACCTGTAGTTTATTCACGACGGAAAGATTTTGAAATGACATGTCTAATTCCTAAAAGTTTAACAAATTAAAAATAAAAATAGTATTAGGTCATTCAGCAATTGATAATCCTCAAATTCTTCGTGTGTCGTAAAGGCTTGTGTGGGGTACGTATCATTTACTTTCAGCATAATCTTGCCGTTGCTTGTCCACAGATACTTCGCATTATTGTTCTTTCTCATTGTACTCCCTTATGCGACCAAAGAGCCTTTTACGATAACTAGTCAAGGATTCGTTAATAAGATCTTGCCATTTCCATCTTCAATTGAAGGCAGGTGACTGATGTTCTTTCCTACCAGGTTCTTCCGATTCTTGTATAGTTCCTCCCCCTTATCTCGCTGAATAAATTTCACAATAACACGATTTTTCACATTCTTTGAGTCTGGGAGCTTATGCGCGGCGGCAATATGGCGGTCATCAATTTCAACTCCAGCGAGCGAGCCAACTTCTTTCACAAGTTGATTAGGGTTTTCATACGATGAGATCGGTATGCCATTGATTTCTAAATAATCTCTCCTTAGATACTGTTGAGTTTCATCAAGAGCACATTCGACTCGATACAGTGACTGATCTTGTCTGTCGATTGCTCCCGCCAGCTCGCTGAGTTTCTCTTCAAGCGAGTTTGTAATCGTTGTGTATTTTTTATTGAGGTTAGCTGTTTGGCTAATATTTAACACTTTCGAGAGCAGCTATGGCACTGTCATATTTCTTGGAAACAAAATCTTGAGACTTCTCCATTGGTTACTGCGCTTTTCACAAACACGCGAATTCTAAAATTCAAAAGCCGCCTTCACAATCGTGCTTTTCGCTGCCGTCAATCATAATTACGATCACAAGCAATGAACCTTGAAACACAGAAACACACAAAACCGATCGAAATCCACCAATCACAGATCATAAACCTTGACCTTTTGAACCTATTTAAGCAAAGTTCTGTTTCCTAAGAGGTCCGTTAAGATGATTGACGACAGCGAAAAACGCAAACGTCACTTGGTTCTTGAACTTCAGAGTTCGCGTGTTTATGAAAAGCGCAGTAATGCTTTGATGCTCGATTTGAGCTCCAGTATCTCTGTTTTCATTTCACGTCTTAAACTGGGTAGGAATTCGTCTTTCCAAATTCTTCGTAATTCTTTTGCACTTAAATTTTGATCTGGCATGTTCAGATCAATAGCCGGTACTCACGCAGCTATGTCACGCCGTCATCTTACTATAATGCGAACTAACAAATTAGCGAATAATTTTTAAACCGCTCGATAGATTTTTTTAAAAATTTAATATTCTTGACATTAACCTTCCTTTTCTATGACCTTTTAGTTTCAAGATTATTGATATATTGTAAGGCAGTAAAATAAGGCTTACAATTCGTTAATTTTTAATGGGAATCGAAGTTTCGTCATTGCAAGTGAAAGCCTCTCATTATTCACGGTATTGTCTCCAAGTGTCATTTTCACGTGAATTGAATGCATTTCAAATATGCAAAAATGCTAGCTATTGTTGTGCACGAAAATATGGAACTTGGAGACAATACCCTGAGTAATGAGAGGCTCTCACTTGTACACACAAAATTCCTGACAAAATATTAGCGAATTGTAGCCTTATTTTACTGCCTTATGGTATATCAATGATCTCGAAACTAAGAGGCCATATAAAAGGAAGGTCAATCTCAAGAATCTTAAATTTTCAAAAAATCTATCGAGCGATTTAAAAATTATTACTAATTTCTCAAAGTAGACCAAAAATCGATACATACTAATCAAATCCTTCTTTCTAGCAATCGGCTAGAGCTATCTCCATGATCTCCCCCCCCCCCCTTTTTAAAGAAGATTGAAACTACTATGAGGTGAAATTGACTGTCAAAAGCGCTTTGTTTTCTGCAGATAACAGCCTAACATCAAGCGCTGCTGTATTGCTGGGAAATGCAGCCCTCCCGCTTGAATGGGTTGAATGTAGGAAAAACATATCTTTATTCGAAAGAGTGCTGAGGCGTTTATTTATTCAGTCTTCTTCTCATGTGCGACTCTTACTCGCAGTGACCTTTTGATTAAATGCAGTAAAAAAAACGTATTTTTCGAAAGAGCACCGCGGCGCTTATTGCTTTTCGATGCCAAGGCTATTCGGGATGGCGCTATTTCAATTAAATGAGATAGGAAAATGTGCTTTTCGAAAGAGCGCCGCGGCGCTTATTTTTGTCCCACGTATATTGAGGGTGGCGTCTAAGATGTCTAAGATAAACTCCGGACCCCTTTTCAAATAAATGCAGTATCTATGATCTTTTACTGCCGAAAGAAACCGGAATTATAATGACTTTCAGATGGTGTTCTGGCCACGGTAAACTCTTACTGTCTGGTTCTGTCTTACCAGTATTTTCTAGCAAGTTCTCATGAAGTCAAGCAGAATAAACAAAAGATATTAATACATTTTTCTTCTGCCATCTTATTTATGAGACCAGTTAAACTAGGTGTGAGCGGAGGTTACATATTATCTCAAACTTACAAGAGTTTCAGTTGAGTGTCAGAAAAGGCATATTGAGGAATGAAAGTCAAACTGTTATGTATCATCATTCTAAAAAAAGAAAAAAAACCGTAACGATGGTTTATTATTCTTATTTATTAAAAAGGATCTCTTTGATCTGATTGGTTTGGTTCTCTTTACGGAAGGAGAAGGGACTGGGAGCAATTACCTTGGAAACAAGGCAAACTGGGTCATGATTTGTTATCTCGTGGAAAAAAAATGCCCCCCTCAAAGCCAATTTCGAAAGAGTTAAACTAAAGTAACTGAAAAGCCCCGCATTTTGTAAGACCCTTGGTTTGACAGCTTCCAATAAACCTTTTTTCAAGTTCAAAATCTTGTAGGTTCTTTGACTTCTAGATCTTCTGTCGGGTCCCTTCTCAAATCCGTTTGTTTTTCACATCAAGAAAAGTAACAGCCGTCGATGAAGAGCAGGTTTCAGGATGCACTAATTGTCTGATCATTAGATACTTGCAACTCTGTTTTGGACGAAAGAGCACCATTTTTTTAGGGCTTTCTCCTTTACTGAAAACTATTTGACCAAGAAAATCGAAATGGAAAGAGCTCTGCCCTTTTTTCAGTACCATTTAGTAGTAACAATTTAGAACACAACAATTTTGCGGGAAACAACGATGGGTACCCTGTTCCACTATTTTTACCAGGCCCAACTAGCTACATGTCCACGTTTATCGTTCCCAGCACCTAATCACGAAAAGAATTTCCGTTAATTTTAGGGTTCCAAGGCGAGGTTTTAAAGAAGAGAGCGTTTATTCTCATATCTGAAACCAAGTTTGAGGAAAACAAAAACGCGAAGTGGGTCTCGTTATTCCTGAATGCTACCAAGCTAGGGCTCGATAGGGCAGGCCGGAAGAAAATTGTTTACAGTGAGCACACAGATTAAGAAGATCAAAGAGCGCTATCCTGACTTTAGACTGCGAGCAGTCTCTCTTTTTCTTCAGATTTAGGGAGGGAGTGCACGCGCGTGAGAGCGTCAAGTGGCAAAGCCGCGAGACGCGAGAAACAAGGGTGGCTTCAGTTACGCGCGTGGCCATTTGCTTGTCTCGCGCATTTCGCTAGACGGAAAAAAAGAGAGACTTCTCGTAGTCCTTTGAGCCTTACACTGAACAAGATGCAATGCGTAAGCCTTTTTTTAAACAAGCAAGAAACCGAATAAATTGAACGATGCACGCTGTTTTTTTTTTCTTCAAGCTGAGCGGCCAACAGATTCCGTGAGCGGGATAGGAACAAACATTTTTGGAATTCTTGGGGCTATAACTTTGTTTCCTATAATGGCATGTTTCTGAAATTGATACAAGCAACAATACTTGATTTTAGAAATATTTTGTATTAAGTGCTAGTATGGTTACCAGTCACGTGACTCTATGGTGGCCAATTAAAAAATTTCTCCTTCAAAAGTATGGAACGTGAAAGTGTGATACTTTGCAGAAATTTGCAGAAATACAGTGCATACAAAATTGAAGAACTTGTCCGATTTGAATTCTCAAATTTCATTTTGTGACGTCACAAAATTGGCTTTTTGGTCATGCGCAATACTAATCCAAAATATGAAGAATTTAAAACAATAACTTGAGAAAAATAGAATAGTTAAAGTCTCAACTCAGTGTAATTGTCTTCTATTGTCTAAGAGATGTTGGTAACATTCCATGCAAATTGTAAAAAATAGTTTGGACAAATTTGTGGCCGATTTTAGAAGTAATAGAGGGTCATTTTAGGCCCCTTTGGTGCGTTCCATTTGCGCTCCGTGTGCGTTCCCTTTATTAATAAGCATAAGGTTCGAGTCCATGACGTCACCCATTGTTATAACCTAGGGAGAAATGCGTTCCTCCATGCTAATTAAGTGCCTAGTCAGTGTCTAGCAAGCTAGGTAAAAATGCGTTCCTCCATACTAATTAAGTGTCCTCCTCCATATATAATGAAGTGGATAGTCGTTTCTTGAAATAACACAATATGAACAATAGGCTTGCCTCGACTTGCTCAGTAAGTAACTTGTGCCCGGTTTAAACGTCTATTAAAAGAGAAATAGCATACTATCTTTTCTACTAAAGGATTTTTGGCAAACGAAACAGAGCCAACTCATGTCAACTCCTCAGGAGCAGAATGTAGACTGAGAAAGAGGTAAAGAGGTAGAATGTTGCGCATTTATAAAGGTTTTCAGGCCATAAAATTCCATTGTTTTTCCCCCACCACCACCGCCGCCACCACATTTCTATTGTTATCCCTGCACCACCACCGCCGCCACCACATTTCTATTGTTTTCTATCCTTCGCCCACTCGTTTCATTTTTTTTTCTCCACGAAGATTTAATCAAGAACAAAAAGTTGTCAAGTGATTTAATAGAAAAGCAAAAAGGCCACCAAAATTTAGAAAATACTTCCGATAACGAGAGTCATAATGAGGAGAGTTCATCGGATATTGAAAATCAGGAGGAGGAGGAGGAGGAAGTGGCTTCTGAGAACGGTGTTGAAGCTGAAGGCACCCAAGAGAGCGACAACGACACTGAAAACGACAGTCAGGAAACAGAAAGTAGTAGCCCTGAAACGTCCACCACCTTTCACTCTAAAAGTCCCTATGCTCCCTTGGCTTTTTTCCTGTGGAGCTAATTTGTATTCAACTTTGGGCTTGTGAACTCGCATAATTAACTGACTAACGGTGCGTGAAACGCAGAGACTTTAATCTTTTTTCATGTCCTCGAGGTATATAAGAGAAAACGGTTTTGTAATAGTCAGACAAAATTTGATATAGAGAGTTTTCAGCTCCACTTTTGTGTATATGTGTGTGTGTTTTGTTTATATATAACCGATATTTAGCGCTAAATAAGATATAGGAAGCCGTTTCTCGCGTTGCTAGGTGATTGCTCCTATTTCTTTTTTAATAGACGTTTAAACCGGGCTGAAGTTACTTACCGAGCAAGTCGAGGCAACCCTATTGTTCCTATTGTGTTCTTTCAAGAAACGACTATCCACTTCATTATATATGGAGGAAGACACTTAATTAGTATGGAGGAACGCATTTTTACCTAGCTAGCTAGACACCTACTAGGCACTAAAATAGTAAGGAGGAACGCATTTTTTCCCAAGGTTATAACAATGGGTGATGTCATGGACTCGACCATTATGCATATTAATAAAGGGAACGCACACGGAACTCAAAGGGAACGGACAAAAGAGCCTAAAATGACCCTCTATGTCAAATGATTTTTAGACCTTTTTTTTTCCTAGCGTGATGTTGTTGTATTTCGCTCTTTCATAGAGGGGCGTCTAATACGAACTTAAAAGAGTAGTGGTGGGAGGGGGGTGTTTATCAGACAAGAGGCATTTATTTGAGAGGGGACGTTTGTTATTACGGTATGCAGATCTGTGAGAGTGTTATGATAACACCCTCTTCGAACTGCATAATTTTTCATATCATACTCGGCCTAATCACATAAATTGCAAATTGAATTAAAGTTTAATGGCCGGGTCGTCCACACGAGTATGTTTAATTTAATCTGTAATCGCTTACGAACGTATTGTCGGTTTCGACCACTCTCCGCCCTAGAACTCATAAACATAAAGGGACTCGTGTATGTACACAAAGCTTAACGCAAGGTTAAATCCCTAAAACCACCATGACGGTCATTTTACTACAACTACCAGAACACTTCAGAATAATTTGTTATTTAAACCTTTAATCAGTAAACACGCGAGGGTCAGATTTGCGGGTACTTGTAGTCAAATAAAATCCTTTGAGCACACAAAATCACGACAATTGTACAAATGTCTACAATATTTTTCTTGTTCTTTAACAGTTACTTCTCAAGAAATTAAACAACTTACAGGGTACGCAAGTTTGTAAGTCCAGCAAAAGTGCGACCATTAATTTGGGAGATAGAATTGAAGTTTAGGTTCCTGGGGACGAAAAAGAAGAGAAACAGGGAAATATTTACAGCCTCTCTTTTTTTGGATACACACTAAGGTGCATTTATTCTAGTAAGTAACGTTAAGCAACGTCATTTTTGATACTTTCCTGTTTGGAAGATATTGATATTCTAAAGAAGTAAACATACATAAACTCCACGTAAAATTAAAGTCAAAACTTACAGTTCAATTAATTTGCTGCAGCTAGAAAATACTTTATCCGGTAATGATTGTAGTTTGTTTGAAGACAAATCTCTTCAAGAAAACAAAAGAAGTTTAGTTTAGTAAGAACATAAAGCATCACTTTAGAATAGATTGAAAGGGTTATTGCCAAGTAAAAATTAAATCACTCATAGTTTGGTTCCGTCAGAGGGCTCGTTTGTTTAAGGAAGAAGGAAAAACGCAGGAAACGATTTTCGACATTTGCTCTGAGAGAACACGGTGGGGTCAAACCACCCCTCAAATGTCTTATTTAGGCTACCTAACTTTTACATTTCTTTTCATTTCTTGACCAAACTTGCCAGAAAGACTACGATTGTTGGCCAAATGATATAAGTTTTTGTTTGATTGTTACGTCACAACGGCTGACGTCACCTAAATGGTTTAAATGTAGTTTTTGATTTCAAAGTCAATTTTACATCATCTGAAAGAGCTTTAGAAGAGGAGTAAAACAGCGAAAACCGTTTCTGGCTACGACTCGTAAAACCCGAGTTATGGGACTTCAAAGATTTTTGAGTGCACACCCGGAACCATACTTTTCCTTAAAAATACGATCCCTATGATATTTTTTCACAGTTTTTTGCAAAATAAGCTGATTTTCTGGCAACACAAACCTTTTGTAGTTGGCCAAAATCGTATCATTTTAGATTTTCGTTTTTTTAATCAAAAACACTAATTTAAGCAAACCAAAAAATTGATCAGGTGACATTTTGATGTCACAAAACTGTTTTCCAGGTATTTGCACAGTTGAGAATTTCTTTTTTTCAAATTTTTCTTTTCCTTTTACCTTTCGACAGTAACGATGTGTTATGTCCAGCTTAAAAAGCAAGGGCGACTTGACAATAAAACTCTTAAATTTAGACTTATTTTACAAGGGGAGTACCCCGTTTTTGTGCTACAAATCTATCCAAATTCAAAATGCCATATTTCAGCTCATATTTGAGATACTGAAGAAATTTTTTCAGCTTTCAACTTCCCTTGAATATTTCTTTTAAAAGCGGTATAAAATAGAGAGATTCAAAAGTTTAAAATTCACTTATGAATGACGTCACCAAATGTGACGTCATAATTTGACATTTGGTGTCATCCTCTAAGCTATTCTGATTTGCCTGATGTTTCGTATTTTCAGGCCAAGTTTGGTAAGGAGAGAGTTAAAGCTAACAAAGTTATTCTAAATTAACCAAATTTGCCACTCTTTGATAACTCCTTTGGAGGGTGGTTTGGCCCCACCATGAATGGAAAATTTGGTTTGATGAGCTTTCATGGCAGTTTTTTAATCTAAACGGTTAACGCTTTAGAAAAAGAGAGCGCACCCGTCAGAAGTGAGAACTTGCTATCGACTCCAAAAGCCAAATGCTTTTAATTAAAATAACACTAAATTGAAAACAGATTTGTATGGAAAGAAGTAAATTCACTCTCTGGCTGGGTGGCTGGGAAAAATAAAAAAGTCTGCGCCGTCGACCTGATTTGAAACTAAAGCCCCATTTACACTACACAAAAAAATGGGTCCGGACCTATTAAAAAGTGGTCCGGACCAATTTTTTTTTAACCGTTTACACGGATAACAATCAGGTTAGGCTTATGACTGAAAAGAGCCCTAATGCACACTGTTTACAATGCTGACTTTCGGTGTCCGGACCAGATTTTTGTTTGAGCCTTCGGTATCTTTCCTTATCGCTCAGTGGTAAATACACAAAAGGGTGCGCGAAGGAAAGAAACATGGCTGCCATTATGGCTGCCACTCTCTCACCATTTCCTTTTAGGAGGAGAGTGACTCCCTTTTCAGGGGAAAACTCCGCAGAAACATTGAACCGTTTTAGAAGAAAACGGAGAAGGAAAATTTTTAAGTTGCCAATTCTTTTAATGGCCTTCATAATAAGCCAATGCACCATCGAGAGAACCATATGGCAGCTTCCTAGAACAGGTGCGTGGTTTCAGCTTGCATTGAACGAGTTTTCAGACCAAGAATGGTACGAAAACTTTCGCTTGCCCAGGGCGACATTTCGATTTCTTGTTGAAGAACTTAAACCAGAACTGACATTGCAAGATACAAAGAAGAGGAAAGCTGTTGAAGTAGAAAAGAAAGTGGCTCTGTTCTTGTACTTCATTGCTTCAACCGCAAGTTATAGAACGCTTTCTAACCTGTTTGGTTTATCCAGGGGCTTTGTTTGCATTTGCATCCGCAAGGTAGCCGCTGCAGTGTTGAGAAAACTCAAGCCAAAGTATATGTCAATTGCTAAAGGAGATGAACTTGCTCGCGTGAATGCTAATTATAACGAGAAATGGGGGTTTCCCATGTGTGCTGGAACAATCGATGGCACACATATACCGGTTTCAACACCACAGCAAAATCATGCAAGTTAGATCAACAGAAAATCGTACCGCAGCATTGTGATGCAAGCTCTTGTTGACAGTAATTACCTATTCTGTGATATTGTTGTAGGGTGGCCAGGAAGTGTACATGATGCAAGGGTCTTTTCGAACTCACAGCTGTACGCTCTGGGGTGTAGTGGGAGGTTATTTCCACCAGATGTGAAATAGGAAATTTTGGGGCAGGAAATTCATCCGGTTATCTTGGGAGATCCAGCCTACTCCATGTTAAATTGGCTACTTAAAGGTTACCCAGAGAATGTTAATACCCCCAGGATTCAGAGGTGTTTTAATTATCGTCTCAGTAGAACCAGGATGACAGTTGAGAATACCTTCGGACGCTGGAAAGGAAGGTTTTCAAGATCTCTAAGCGCCAGGATATGGAGGTTGATGGCAGCGTGGCCGAGTGGTCAGCACGTCGGACTCGCAATCCGGCGGTCCCGGGTTCGAGTCCCGCTCTGGCCACTTGCTGGATTTGTGCTCGGTCGTCCCGAATACAAATTCTCGGCCACGCTTGTAAATAGCCAACTGGTTGCCTTCTGCCAGTTGGGGTTTTAAAATCCTGTTATGTTGTATTTGAATTATTCGTTTCTAAATATTTGAGTGGAGTGCCTGTAAATTAGCTGGACAAGCTAAGTGCAATTTCCACTATAAATAAGCCTTTAACCTTTTTAACCTTTTTTTTAGTCAAGGTAGTAGCAGCTGCTTGTATGATTCATAACATCTGAGAGATGAGAAAGGAACCCTATTTTGCAGAGTGGTTACAAGAAGGTTTTGAACAGCCTGAGGAGGAAGTAATCCAGGATGGAACAATTGACGAACTGCCTGGATCTGATGTAAGAGACACTCTTGCTGCTTTTTTTGTGTCACCCGTAGGCCAAAACTTGGAATTGGAGTAGACTTCCTGTTGTTGTTTTTATTTAACTGGAGATCAGTGACATATCTTCATGTTACTATGTTAGAAGAGACCCAGCTATCGGTAAATGTTACCAATGATGGTCAGCATAAAAGAAATGTTGTGTTAACACTAAACAACAGCTGAACTGTTGTTGTTGTTTTGTTTTTGCCTTAGTGACATTTCTTTACGTTGCTATGTTGGAAGAGACTTAAATAAAATGTTACCAACAATGGTCACCACAAAAAAGCATTGCGTTATATTTATTTCAGGAGGTAATGAAATATTACAGAAATAGAACCTGTCTAGTTTAGTTTTGCAAGATACTCATAATGCTTGTTTGTTTTAATTTACAACGATCAATCCATTGAATTTCACGCATTGAATTTCACCCATTGAATTTCAAAAGAATAAACAGCTCTTTGGTTGTTCCCAGGTAACTCAACGAATAAATGCTTAATTAAAAAATATATATATGTAATAAAAACAACAACTATTCTTGTTTTTGTTGCTTGTGAACAGGCTCTTTAGTGGTGAGTGGGATGCGCACTGACAAATCTGTTCACCAATGCTTCTAGTGACTGGCCATCTCCCACTAAAGAGCTAATTCACAGGTTGACGTGCCCCAGTGATAACTAAATTAAACAATGGTAACTTTACTGCCCCCTCTTGGGATGTTATCTTTCTTCATCTGGAGTTTGGACTCAAGTTTACAAAGGGTAATAACTGTGTCTATCAAAAGAATATTCAGATTCCTGCTGCCCCGGAGTTGTCCATTGAGAGTTACAGCCTCTCATTTGCATCATCATTTGAAGGACATGTAATTCATGCTCTCTTTCTTTTCTTCTCATTTCAAGTCGCAATTTTAACTCCCTCTCATGCCTCTTCTCTTCCATTTCTTAAAAACCTGTGAAGGGTGCTAGAAAACAGTAAAAAAAAAAACTTGGTACAGCAAGAGTCTAAAAAATGACAACAATTAACATCATTTTCATTTTTTTCATCATCATCACCATCATCATGATCATAATTACTGCCATTATGATTGTTTTAACAGTCACAACATTTTCTTTTCAATCTTCCAAAAATACCAGGGTTTTGTTATCCCTTTGTATTCTGTCCACACATCCTTAATTAGCACACAGTCTCCAAACTAATTCTTGCTAAAACATTTTAAAAACCTTGAAACTAATTAAGAACCTGTATTTATCTCTTCATCTCAGCTTCTGAGGATTCACGGAGACTCAAACACACTGTTTCAATTGACTTCTCCACTTTTGTTTTCTTGGAACTTTTTGGTGTGGCACCTGTGAGGCACTAAGATCTCTTCCTTTCAGAACTACTACAATCAGTGTCTGAGACTACATCACTTTCTTTCTCAGAATGCACTTCTGAGCTATTTTCTGAGGTTTCTGTTCTGCCAAAAAGTCAATTATAACAGTAAATGAGTATGTTGCAGTTAATTTTTGTTTTCAGTTAAATTTTATTTTTCCATGTTTAAAACTCATTATCATACATCACATACCTAAAAACAAAGGAAAACTGATAAACTTTAACTGTAGAAACAAAAAATTAACTGTAACATGTACATGCACCACACAGTTTGAAAACCTTGTTAACTCTCATTCCCATCCTCATTATTTTTTTTTAACTGACAGGTTATCTAGTAAAGATACCCGGAATATATTCATTTGGTGTATGATTTGAAAAATAACAGAGCTTATTTAAATCAAATGCACAAAAAATATTTTTTTTTGGATTGTTAATCTAAAAACACAACAGCAACAAGAACAAACACTCTACCATTTTCAAGAGAGCTTCAATTGTAGACTTCACTATTGTGATTACTAGAGCTGCTACCCCACAGATGCGGTGGGTCAATAGTTGGGTTATCTTTAAAAATTATGTCCATTTTTTCCATGAACTTCCAGGGCTTCTTGGGTCTCGAATTTCCGCTCTTCTTGGCACTATCCTTCACATCTTTGTATTTTGCACGTAGTTTTTTCAATTTGTCCGTAATTGCCGCGACAGTTTTCATCATTCCTTTTTGAAACAACTAGAAAAACGAAATAGCATTAGAGCGAAATGAAACACAGTGACCTGATTAAAACTGTCAGAAGGAAGGATTTTAGCATAAAAACTTACCGTACTGTTCTAACTTCTTCTGAACTTCCAGGTACACTGCATTTTTTGTCTTTCGGGCATTTTGCTTTCTCTAGCCCTATTTGAATGGTCTCTTCGGCAAAAACGTCTAATAGTAGGCCAACTTCTTTATCAGTCCACCCAATCGTTTTCGTTTTCTGCGTTTTTGACACCATCGACGCCATCTTGTAGAAAATAGAGGAATAGTACACATGCGCGAAACCACCGTAAAGCACGGCAGGCTCACATGAAAAACATGGTACAGATAGTACGGAACGAAGATGCGTTCACACAGCGCTTTCGATAAGGAAAAGGGGTCCGTACTCGTTTTTTTTTTCGGTTTTGGGGCCATAGCCGCCTATGGCCCCAAAACCAGAAAAAAGCGAGTCTCGTGGACTTTAAAATTTTACCTATTACGTATATATTCAGCTAAGAATTCGATAAATGTACCAAACAAAATTAAATGCGGGCTCGAGGACATGTATTGCTGGTTTTCATTGTCACGCCATTCAACCATAGATCAAAATAAAAATCAAAACCGTTCAATAGATGAAGTCCAGAATCTGGGAAATGAAAGGAGGTAAATATAAAGACCCTCACCAAGATTCAGGTCAGAAGGATATTCCGTATACGAGATATCCGAAGAAATGTCTTACCCAAATTTATAGAGATTTGAATGGAGATGCCATGCTTGTGCCCACCTGCAGGGGCACCAACACCGCGGACGGAAACCCACAAAAACATCTGTTACCGAGTTTTGGTACAAAAGCGTGAATTTATTCCCCCGAAGAACTCATAAACATTAAAGTAATACTTTTTCTAATACATGAACTGTTAAGATAGCGAAATTCCCCGAAATACCTCGCTTTTTTTAACCTACATGACAACTCTCTTGGCAGTCATGTAAATGCAACATCACGCAAAAGCTTAGAAATTCAAGCGTACTCTATCGCAAAACCAAGAACCCTCTTGAAGCGAAAATTTGTATGAAAACTAGTTTACAGCTGCTCTAACACTTCATGAAAGTAAAATCTCAGTAGGACCGATAGGTTTTTAGTTTGAACTTTAGTGACGTCCTGTGAAAACCAACAATAACGTCATGCTCAGTTAACTAAGGGTCGATTTCCAGCGTCGCGTAATTTTTACCTGAGCACGTAAGTAAAATTTACGTTCACAAATAAAATAGAGGCAAATGCATGAAAGGTCACTCGTAACTCGTAAGCGTAAAAGTTAAACCTCGCCAACTTCTCATTTAAGCTCAGCACTTCATCTTGCCTCTATTTTATTTACGTGATTAAAATTTACGTGCGTTAGCGTGCGCAGCCAAAAACGTGTCAGTGGAAATCAACCTTAAGGACCGCACGTATGCATCTATTTAACATTTCAGTTACTGTTTTTGCCTGTTTTCAATACAGGAAGATAAATTGAGTTGTCGGGTGCACTGTCGTTTTTGTTGTACTTTAATTTTTAATTTCTTAGTTTATCATAGATTGGAGCATGAAAATTTAAATTGGATTTATTTTCTACTCCCTGTGAGGTGTTTAAAACAAAAAGAAAGCACATTTTAGATCTAAATGTAAATCAATGAAATCAATGTAAATCAATGAAAATCGAAAATCTCTCAAGATTGCGGCTTTGATTTGTATTGATTTGCAATTGCTGATATTATATTGCTATGAGCCCGCGAGTCGGTTGGAACCGTAAAGGCGTGGAAACTATATATGACGTGTGTACGACCCATGTTTTTAGTTCTAGTTCTGACTTTACATACTTGTGAGACCTAGCTGAGTTGTGTTGATGCAGCACTTGTCAACATGGTGGCAGTGATTTTTCCTTGGTAAAGGAGTCAAACTCGTTCTGGAATACGATTGAGAACAGGATAACAATATTTTCCACATGGAGATGACAATTCCATTTAACGCCAAACTTGGATCTGACCGATGGTAATCTTGCTGATAGTTTTAGGAAATGGAAGCGTCAATTGGAAGTCTACATGGAGGCTAGTGGAGCTAATAACAAGCTGAAACAGCGACAAACAGCGATCATTTTACATTGTGCTGGCCCGCAAGTTCTCGAAGTCTATGACAAAAACGACCCAGTGAAGGTCCTTGAAAAGCTTGAAGAGTACTTGAACCCGCGAGAAAACGAAGTTCTTCAAAGTTTTCGATTCTGGAACATACCATTCCACGAGCCTTTTGGTGTATTCCTAACAAAGTTATATTCTCGTGCCGCCTCGTGTAATTTCAAGGAGAAAGAGCGAATGATCAGAGACAAAATTGTCTTCAGTGCCTCCGGCAAGCTGGAAGAATTATTGCTTGGTGAGTCAAACCTAGACTTGAAGAAAGCCACAGAGATCTGCCTTACTTCATGAGCTAAAAAGGAAATGAGTCCACCAAGTGAAGGATACCCGATTGATATAATAGAGGCACAACATCAGAAAAAGCAAAACAATGCTGTTAAACCTCAGCAGAAAGATGGTCCCCGTGTCCTTAAGGAATGCAATTTTCCCGGCCAATCGCATGAAGCAGCAAAGACACAATGTCCTGCCTGGGGGAAAACCTGCAATTACTGCAAGGGCAGAAACCATTATGAAGTCAAATGTAAGAAGGTAAATTTACTCAATGCAGGGAGAGACTCTGATGAATGTGATGGACAGTGGTTAGCTGTGGTAGGGGCTGATCATAAACGTGTAACTGTCTTGATGCAAGTTAATGGTTGTGAAGTCAGATTTCAGTTAGACTCTGGTGCTGACGTAAATATAATATGCCAGAAAATTGTGACGAAATCTCAAGTGAAATCCACCTCACAGAAATTGATTATGTGGAACAAATCAAAGGTAACTCCTTTTGGATAAGTTACTTTGGAAATCTTGAACCCTAAGAATACACAAGTAAGTAAAACCGATTTCATTGTTGTCCCAAATGGCCTAAAAACTGTGAAAGAAATGGGACTCTTTACCATCAACAGAGAGAATTTCATTGCTGAAGTGACCAGTGATACAAGGGAGAAGCAAAGCTGCACGTTAATTCAAATGTTACATCAAGAGCATTACCCTGCCAAAACTTGCCATTTGCATTGCAAGAGGATGTCAAAAATGAGCATTACCCTGCCAAAACTTGCCATTTGCATTGCAAGAGGATGTCAAAAATGAACTGGACCGACTAGTGGAAATTGGAGTTTTGGCACCTGTAGAGGAACCAAGAGAATGAGTAAGCCAGGTGGCTGTTGTCAAGAAACCAGATGGATCGCTAATGTGTTACCCACTCTGAACAATGCCAAGATATTTAGTAAACTTGATGTAAAGCACGCCTTTTGGCATGTGCAGCTGGACAGTCCATCTAGTCTTTTAACAACCATGATCACCTGGACCGGACTCCCTTTCGGATTAAGGGTTAGCAGTGAGATTTTTTAAAGAAAGCTGAACGAAGCGCTCAGTGACCTCAGCGGTGTTATCTGTATTGCAGACGGCCTGCTAGTGATGGGTTGTGGCAACACAAGAGGGTAGGTACGTGGTGTAAACATCATATAGTGGTTCCCCGTTAGTTAATATATGGTATACATTGCTCTCCATAGCTTTACATAGTCCTACATAGCCATACATAGCCATACATAGCCATACACAGCCATACATAGTCCTACACAGCCATACATAGCCCTACATAGACCTACATAGCCCAACATAGCCATACATAGCCATAAATAGCCCTGCATAGACCTACATAGCCCTACATAGCCCTACATAGTCCTACATAGCCATACATAGCACTAAAAGGGGGTGGTAGGCCTACACGACTTTTACCTCATGCCAAAATGCTGCTTATTCCAATAAAGTTGTTTTTATCTGCTGGGTAGATTATGCTCTGGAAGGTTCTGCAAATGTGATTTTAGCCCCATGTTTCACACTGAGAGGTCATGACATACATATGGATTGTCTGTAGCTATTGTTTTCTGGTCGGCAGGATTTGCCCTCTGATGCAAGCGCATTTTCTTTGACCTCTTTTGAAGCGTAAAGCTTTTTCATTACGGCTGAATAAGGGTTCCAATTTTCTCCAAAGTGCCTTCTGGATCTGAATAACTAAGCGATTTTCTTTAGTCCGTGAGTGTAATGTTCTTCTGCAATGCTTTATCACGCTGGGCCCAGCTCGTCAGTTTTCCTTGCAGAATGTTAAATTATCACGGATACTGACTTACAGATCCAAAATTATAAGAGTAGAACGCAGCTTAAACTGAAGCTACATAAACTTACTATGGAGAATTGAATTGTGACTCAGTAAACTCCAGCTTAGTGTTTTTCTACAGATAGTGTGAGTCTTTTGACTGGAGCGCGTAGTCCCTCCCTTGGTAATAGCTTTGAATAAGCTTAACAGTCTTTAAACTGTTTTGTTATTGCCACAGTTTGTGATCAGGCAAGACCATGGTTTCGGTTCTCCACACGAACCTCATCAGTTGCCAGGTTGGCTTTGTGCTTGGTTGCTTTTGCATGAGCAACTTAAGTTGTACTTTGTTGTGGCGAGAACGGTAAAGCCGTTTTGTCTTTTGAGCTTTGAACTTGAACATAAATAGGGCTATGTATGGCTATGTATGGCTATGTATGGCTATGTATGGCTATGTATGGCTATTTATGGCTATGTATGGCTATGTAGGGCTGTGTAATGCTATGTAGGGCTATGTAGGGCTATGTATGCCTATGTAGGGATATGTAGAGCTATGTGTGGCTGTGTATGCCTATGTAGGGCTATGTAGGGCTATGTGGGGCTTTGTATGGCGAGGTAGGGCTATGTAGGGCTATGTAGGGCTATGTAGAGCTATGTATGGCTATGTAGGGCTATGTAGGGCTCTGTATGGCTATGCAGGGCTATGTAGGTCTATGTATGGCTATGTAGGGCTATGTAGGGCTATGTAGGGCTATGTAGGGTTATGTACGGCTATGTACGGCTGTGTATGGCTATGTATGGCTATTTATGGCTATGTATGGCTATGTAAGGCTATGTATGGCTATG